>NC_091829.1:11380000-11680000 GCF_038994185.2 Dermacentor albipictus
TTACTGGCAAAAGTTGTCTTCATTCAGTCCAGAAACGCGTAAGCTTGATACACTGAATTTCGTTGTTTCCGACAAGTCCTCAAGAGGTGGAAAACTTGTTGGGTAAAATAAAAAGCAACGTTTCGGCAGGAATTGATGACCTGTGCGTTGCACACCTTAAATATGTTGCATCTGTTATCTCTACCGCTAACACATCTAATTAATCGAATGCCGGAAACTAAACTCTTCCCCTCCGATCTTAAGCTTGCCCGCATATGCCCAATACACAAGTGTGGGGCCCTTAGTGACATATGTAATTACAGGCCAATCTCAGTGCTGCCCGTGCTATCTAAAGTCTTTGAAAATGTTATTAATACGCGTCTCGTGAATTTCATAACTAAACACCACGTAATAAATGACGCACAGTACGGCTTTCAGAAAAATAAAACAACTGAACTAGCGTTATTACGCGTTAACGATAAAATAATGAATGACATTGAAAATAAACTTTACACCGTTGGTCATTTCATTGATCTTATGAAAGCGTTTGATTGGGTTAACCATGACATTTTATTATTTAAACTTAATGATTACGGCATTCGCGGCGTTGCCTTAGATTTAAAAAAAATGTTTCACACAGAAAACAGCGTGTAAAAATTGGTGATGTTATTTCCCCAACTACTACGGTAAAATAAGGAGTGCCTCAGGGACCGATTCTAGAGCCCTAGAAATATATCGTTTTCTGTGCGTACACTTAATGACCTCCAGAACACGATTAACGACTACCTAATGCAGCTTGGTAGTTGGCCTCATGTAAATAAATTAGCACTGAAAAAAAAATTAACTACGTCTTGTCAAAACCCACTAACAAAGCATGTGACAATTAACTCGCGCTGACATTTTAGGACACCGTTACATAGCACGCATAAAGTGTAAAACATTTCTAGGTGTGTGGTTTGAAGAAAGTATGTCATGGACTACGCACATAACAAAACTAACCCCAGAACTAAGCAGAACAGCTGATTTATTATTCATATTGTCGGATCTAATTCCTCTGCAGTTAAAGAAAGCGATATACTACGCGTGAGCGCACGGTTGTACGACACGTTGGCACGATTGATAAGAAGAGTTAGCGGCGTTAAAGACGCATGCAAAGCTTTCCTTAGAGCCGGTTTCTTGAACCCATCATGCTTCGGGTATCTTAAATAAGGACCTTGGTATATATATATATATATATATATATATATATATATATATATATATATATATATATATATATATATATATATATATATATATATATATATATATATATATATATATATATATTACAGCAAGCGCATTCTGAAATATACAAGTCAGGCCTATGTTTTTATTTGTGCTGGTAATCACAAATTAACGCGCACGCTAAATAATCACAGGTGGCAAAAGATTGTTTCCCTCTCTACCTATCGCAATTTCTTTCTCAAGACGGCAAGTTGGGAGACTTGGTAGCCTACCATCGTCCAAATCGGCATCTTTTTCTTCATTCCTTCGGCGCTGTTCGGCCAAGGCAATTTCTTTGCACTGGGACTTCGCCGCAATAGCAGGCGATGTAGCCAGCACTGATATAGCGGCTAGCTTTGACCTTGGCTGCCATTTTGCCCTTTTGTCGGGTTGTGCGATTGCGTGCGAGAGTGCCGACTTGGCGCGCCTGATGAAGTCGGCGCGGTCTAGGCCAATCCGCGCGCTCCGAACAACCGATCTCCGATCGCGCCCCTGATTTCGCGAGGTATAGCTTCTGCCGCCGAGCCGCAACCCACGCCGCTCTTTCGAAGGGATCAAAGAGTGACAGAAAGGATGCGTTCTTCACTTCAGTTACATTCCGCTGGCTCAAACAACGCGGGGTCGGACAGCGGGGCCAAGCTACGTTTCTCAGGAGGCGAGGTGAGACCAATTCTTGCAACGGTTTTGAAAAAATTACGGCAATCAACATTTCGCGCAGCACCTATGCTAAGTGCCTTCTACTCCTTTTGCTGCGAAACGCTTTTTTTCCTGGTCGCGAAATAGGCTTATCGACCGTTAGACAAACGCATTACAGTTGCCAGCCCAGTGCAACAGGCCACGAAATTTTATGTCCATATGTTGAAAAAAATAAATTCATCCCGACCGCGTTTTCTTAGTTCGGCCAATTCCTCGTACTTAGACGTTGACTTTGCTACAACAGCAGGTGACGTAGCTTATTCTAATATCGTGGCTTCATTTTGCGTTGGCTGCCATTTCGCCTTTCGTGGGTGCATGTGACTGAGCGCAAGTAGGCTTACCTGTTTTAGTGAATAACTTCAGCTTGTGCCGCCAGGCCTGAACATGTTCGAAGGCGCCACAAATTCACTGAAAGAATGTTGGCTGCTTGTGTGTGTAGGACTACCCGGTGGCTCATGGTTCGAACAACGTGGGTACGGACAGCTGGGCCAAGTTCTGTTTCCTAGGAGACAAGGTGAGCGCAATCGTTTCTATTTCTTTAAAGTGAAGTAATTTCGGTTAACTTTTTGTGCAGCAGCTACGGGATGTGTATACCTTTGGTTGACTTTTGCTGTAAAGCGCTTTTTTCCTGCCCTATAAACCATTAGATAAGTGCACTGGAGCTGCCAGTTCAGTGCAGCATCTCGCCGAATGTGATGTCGGCGCGTTGAAAACATTTTCGCTCCATATTTGGAAACGCAATTCAAAAATTGGGACTGAAGTTCAATGGCACCAAAATTGGTGCTGCCACCATTGATGGTGGAACCGACGACCATTGCTAGGGGTCAAATCCACGAGCTTTGGTGTTAAGGCTAAGTTAATTTGGTGGGAAAACACAAGTAATGGAAAGTAACAACGCCTTCGATCGAGAATTTCAAGTAATTTAATGAATGTCTCGTAAGCGCGCCGGCTTTCGCCTCTTCTCTTTCGAATATGCTAAAGTGACAACCTTTGCTGTTACATTACAGTCAGGCGTAGCAATAACATTCCCTTACGCTTTATCTGGCCTCATTGCTCGTTACATCAAATGGTTGTGAGTAGCAAAGCACCGAGCCTCTTCGATCCTCTTATGATTCTCGCTCTAACACACTTTTGTGTTCTATCTCGCATGTTCTTTCTTAATTTGCGGCGTACCTGCGCTGGTATTGTCGTCTTCACAATCGGTTCCATCAGTGAGCCTGAGAAGGAGACCTCTTGGAAACTAACGGCCCCCTTTACGGCTTGTGTACGCCTCCACTAGATGTTCATGTTCGAAAAAAAAGTAACTTTTGGATTTTCACGTGCCAAAACCAGGATCTGATTGTTGAAACATATGGCTGATAGCGCGAACAGACAACCACAAGAAAGGAGGCACGTAAACCAACTCGCCCAAAAAGAAGTCTTGATGAAGTTCTCATTGTTGGGCACGCCATAGTTGGGGGACTGCGGAATAATTTTGGCCACCTGGGATTATTTAACGTGTAACAAAATCTAAGTACGTGAGCGTTTTTTGTTCGTGCATTTCGCCAACCCTCGAGCACTGAAGAGCAATGCCATAGCCACCAAGCTACCGCGGCGGGTAGTAAAGGTTTTCATGGGGGACGATTCCGCCCAGCATTACCAATTTTTCTTGCAAAAATTTTAGCTTACCAATGCTAAATATCCGCTAGAATCCGCTAAATGTACGTGAGCATTGGCTAAACATCCGTTTAGTGAAATATGAGCGAGAAACTGGGTAGAAAATAGTGAACGAATATTTTTATAATAGCTATATAGTATCAGTTACAATGACAACCAAACTGCGATTGCTTGGAAGACATGTCCAGATTTCCGAATTTTCATGGTGGGGCGGTTGAACCTTCCACAAAGTGGTTAATAAATACTTTCACAAAGAAAAAAAATTGGTCTCTACGAAGTGAACTGGGTTGGATTAGTTGCGCGAACCAAGAATTCATTGTAACATTCAAAAGTCATCATCATCATCATCATCATCATCATCATCATCATCATCATCATCATCATCATCATCATCATCATCATCATCATCATCATCATCATCATCATCATCATCATCATCAGCCTAGTTACGCCCACTGCAGGGCAAAGGCCTCTCCCATACTTCTCCAACTACCCCGGTCATGTACTAATTGTGGCCATGTTGTCCCTGCAAACGTCTTAATGTCATCCGCCCACCTAACTTTCTGCCGCCCCCTGCTACGCTTCCCTTCCCTTGGAATCCAGTCCGTAACCCTTAATGACCATCGGTTATCTCCCCTCCTCATTACATGTCCGGCCCATGTCCATTTCTTTTTCTTTATTTCAACTAAGATGTCATTTACCCGCGTTTGTTGCCTCACCCAATCTGCTCTTTTCTTATCCCTTAACGTTACACCGATCATTCTTCTTTCCATAGCTCGTTGCGTCGTCCTCAATTTCAGCAGAACCCTTTTCGTAAGCCTCCAGGTTTCTGCCCCATATGTGAGTACTGGTAACACACAGCTGTTATACACTTTCCTTTTGAGGGATAGTGGCAACCTGCTGTTCATGATTTTAGAATGCCTGCCAAACGCACCCCAGCCCATTCTTATTCTTCTGGTTATTTCAGTCTCATTATCCGGATCCGTGGTCACTACCTGCCCTAAGTAGATGTATTCCCTTACCACTTCCAGTGCCTCGCTACCTATCGTAAACTGCTGTTCTCTACCGAGACTGTTAAACATTACTTTAGTTTTCCGCAGATTAATTTTCAGACCCACCCTTCTGCTTTGCCTCTCCAGGTCAGTGAGCATGCATTGCAATTGGTCTCCTGAGTTACTAAGCAAGGCAATATCATCAGCGAATCGCAAGTTGCTAAGGTATTCTCCATCAACTTTTATCCCCCATTCTTCCCACTCCAGGTCTCTGAATACCTCCTGTAAACATGCGGTGAATAGCATTGGAGAGATCGTATCTCCCTGTCTGACGCCTTTCTTTATTGGGATTTTATTGCTTTCTTTGTGGAGGACTACGGTGGCTGTCGAGCCGCTATAGATATCTTCCAGTATTTTTACAAATGGCTCATCTACACCCTGATTCCGTAATGTCTCCATGACTGCTGAGGTTTCGACTGAATCAAACGCTTTCTCGTAATCAATGAAAGCTATATATAAGGGTTGGTTATATTCTGCACATTTTTCTATCACCTGATTGATAGTGTGAATATGGTCTTTTGTTGAGTAGCCTTTACGGAATCCTGCCTGGTCCTTTGGTTGACAGAAGTCTAAGGTGTTCCTGATTTTATTTGCGATTACCTTAGTAAATACTTTATAGGCAACGGACAGTAAGCTGATCGGTCTATAATTTTTCAAGTCTTTGGCATCCCCTTTCTTATGGATTAGGATTATGTTAGCGTTCTTCCAAGATTCCGGTACGCTCCAGGTTATGAGGCATTGCGTATACAGGGTGGCCAGTTTCTCTAGAACAATCTGACCACCATCCTTCAACAAATCTGCTGTTACCTGATCCTTCCCAGCTGCCTTCCCCCTTTGCATAGCTCCTAAAGCTTTCTTTACTTCTTCTGGCGTTACCTGCGGGATTTCGAATTCCTCTAGGCTATTTTCTCTTCCACGATCGTCGTGGGTGCCACTGGTACTATATAAATCTCTGTAGAACTCCTCAGCCACTTGAACTATCTCATCCATATTAGTAACGATATTGCCGGCTTTGTCTCTCAACGCACACATCTGATTCTTGCCTATTCCTAGTTTCTTCTTCACTGTTTTTAGGCTTCCTCCGTTCCTGAGAGCCTGTTCAATTCTATCCATATTATAGTTCCTGATGTCCGCTGTCTTATGCTTGTTGATTAACTTAGAAAGTTCTGCCAGTTCTATTCTAGCTGTAGGGTTAGAGGCTTTCATACATTGGCGTTTCTTGATCAGATCTTTTGTCTCCTGCGATAGCTTACTGGTTTCCTGTCTAACGGCGTTACCACCGACTCCTTAATGATGCCCATGAGATTGTCGTTCATTGCTTCAACACTAAGGTCCTCTTCCTGAGTTAAAGCCGAATACCTGTTCTGTAGCTTGATGCGGAATTCCTCTAGTTTCCCTCTTACCGCTAACTCATTGATTGGCTTCTTGTGTACCAGTTTCTTCCGTTCCCTCCTCAAGTCTAGGCTAATTCGAGTTCTTACCATCCTATGGTCACTGCAGCGTACCTTGCCGAGCACGTCTACATCTTGTATGATGCCAGGGTTCGCGCAGAGTATGAAGTCGATTTCATTTCTAGTCTCACCATTCGGGCTCCTCCACGTCCACTTTCGATTAACCCGCTTGCGGAAAAAGGTATTCATTATCCGCATATTATTCTGTTCTGCAAACTCTACTAATAACTCTCCTCTGCTATTCCTAGAGCCTATGCCATATTCCCCCACTGACTTGTCTCCAGCCTGCTTCTTGCCTACCCTGGCATTGAAGTCGCCCATCAGTATAGTGTATTTTGTTTTGACTTTACCCATCGCCAATTCCACGTCTTCATACAAGCTTTCGACTTCCTGGTCATCATGACTGCATGTAGGGGCATAGACTTGTATCACCTTCAGTTTGTACCTCTTATTAAGTTTCACAACAAGACCTGCCACCCTCTCGTTAATGCTATAGAATTCCTGTATGTTACCAGCTATTTCCTTATTAATCAGGAATCCAACGCCTAGTTCTCGTCTCTCAGCTAAGCCCCGGTAGCACAGTACGTGCCCGCTTTTTAGCACTGTATATGCTTCTTTTGTCCTCCTAACCTCACTGAGCCCTATTATATCCCATTTACTATCCTCTAATTCCTCCAATAACACTGCTAGACTCGCCTCACTAGATAACGTTCTAACGTTAAACGTTGCCAGGTTCAGATTCCAATGGATGCCCTCTCAAAGAGAAACACTTTGAACAAGAAGTTTTTTTTGACTGGGACGAAGAAATACCTCCAGATGCATCTCGGCGAGCACGGTCATATATCTCCAACTGTGCTTTGAGGCTGCTCGTTGAACAGGCTGAACAATCCACTGGTAAACATTCTAAATTAGTTTCAAAAGTTCACTATCCACTCGTTCATGGTTCGTAGGGAGATAAATCTTAGAATCACTGCTAGCGGGAAACTTCAGGAATGAGAGGCTGATTTAAAAACAAAATGTGTGTCAACTCTTCCAGTCGAGCTTTAGCCTCTTAGAAAAAAGAAAATTTCTTTAATGTTTCCCAGCTTGCAACTTCCCGAGGATATACCGCCAACCTTGTGGAAGCTTCAGCTTCTAGTCCTGCCGGTGCCGTCAAGATACGCCATCTACTTGTCAAAACGCTGAAGGCTTCCGTCATTGTAGAGCTCGAGCAGGTCCGCGACGTCGGCCATGCAAAGCTTGGGCGCCCAGACGTCAAGCAGGTCACGTGGAAGCTGGTCGGACGCATTGCTGGTGACATATACGAGACCAATGACGTACAACGCGGGATAAAACGGGGTGTCATGGCTCCGCCTGTTGCAAATGAAGGGAAGATAAACGATAAGGAAAATGCATGAAAGCTGGCTGAGTTGGCAGGCTGAGCCCGGTTAGTCACCTTGCATTGGGGAAGGGAGAAAAGGGACTAGAAGATGAGTACACGTCGTGTCTATAGAAGGTGCACCTACGCTTGTGCATTCGTTATCACGATCATTCTTTGTGTCATCGACAGTACATCACCAATTTACTGTGCTTTGTAACAATAATGGCAATTTGAGACGTCTGCCACCACTCTTATTGGAATGTATTGATCTGCCGCCCTTCTTTGATGATGCCACTGCTTGAAATCGAGTAGTGCTGCTATCTAAAGCTCTTTGTCTGGCACCGAGGCTCTATGGAGGACGAGTGTGAGAACGAGGATAAATACCCGAGGACGCTCTCGGAAATGCTGCTCGTGAAAGAACCATCACCATCGTGTTTTGTTACCAGGAGAACTAAACAGAACACAACAAGAAAAAAAAAGAGGAGGCGTGCTGGAGGCGTGCCGAACGACCTTGATCCCTGCGGGATCTCATCCGGTCAGTGATCAGGAAAGAGCTTAGCAAGTTGCAGACACCTCAGACTCCAATTGCACTATCATCGACGTTGTCCGGGACGAACTTAGGCGGGTCATACGGGATCGAGAGCGTGAGCCACAGTCGATGCAGCGCATCCTAGTGTACGCCGGCGTGCTCGGGCAAACCGGGGCACAAAGTAGTGCAGCGGTTGCTACAGCGGTGCAGCGGTTGCTAGTTGCGCGCAGTGCAACTCGTTTTGCGGAGCAAATGCCCCGGAAAAGTCACGTCTGGCGTCGCCACGAGCGCGGGCCTCTGTGTTTTCACTGCGGAGAAGTGGGTCACCTGTATAGGTTCTGCCCGCACTTCAAGCTAGATTAAGAGGTTTTTCCTTAAGTGCACCATGCCCCCGAAACGGTGAACGACCAGCCAAGATTGAAGAATACTTGTCCACGCGCCAAGGCTCCATGCATTACTCCACGCCAACGTCAACCACGGTCACCGTCGTCCACGCGTGTCTCCGAGATTGCCTAGGCGTCATGCACCAATCCCGCACCAGGAAAACTGAAGCAAGCGACCTGTAAAGGTGAGGCCGCTGATAACCACAGCTATGAAGATCCTCCAACACAATTTCAATGCGATGACGAGATAATTCTCGTAAATAGGTGCAGTAACGAAAAGATTGTGTCAGATCTGCGGTTGATAATACATGGATGCGAGTAGAATGCCTTAGTCGATGCCGGCGCTGATTTAAATGGAGAAGAAACTGAAAAAAAAAAGTTGTGATGCAGTGGACTAGTCCGCAGATACGCATGGGGGTGGTCATCTTATTATGCCCCTTGGCAGATGTACCGGAAGACTTAAAATAAGAGGCTTCATTTGCGTTTCTGACTTTATTGTACGGCTATAATGTTCAAGGGAACTTATACTAGGATTTTCTAAAAGCTGATCACACCATAATTAAACTACGTGATTTTGAATTTTTAAAACCACCTCATAGTGTAGCATTAGATTACAGGATTTTGCGTTTTTGCTTGCGCACTGAGAATGACGCCATCGATGGGAGAGCATGTGGCTGTGGATTGCAGTATATAAGTTTGTGTATGCTTTCGAGAAAAGTTAGTTGTGAGTTCAGCGCTGTCCTATGTGTTCCTGCCTTCTGTCTTCGTCGTCTTGTGCTGCCCCTTTCAACATGTTCAACGTACATCCAGTGCGTCATTCTCCACAGGACAAGCTATATCTGTGCAGGAATCGAAGCAGCGACGTCTTGCTGCATGGTGCGTCGTTGAGGATGATGTAACCGTGCCACCACGCTGCAGTGTAATGGTTCATGTGGAGAATGAAACATTCTACGACCGCGAAGGCATAGCGAATGGAAACATATGGGTTGTTTTGAACAAAGGTATTTGGTAACGTAACGACAACGTCAACTGCTCTGTCTGGAACCTGCAGTGTCGGCAGATCAGTTACCGTCAACCAGACTCCCGGAAGCACAAAAGAAACGGTTATATGCCCTGATAAAGGATTTTTCTGACTGCTTCACCACTTCATCGAAGATAAGGCTCACGTCTGTTGCAAAACTCAGAATTATAACAGGGGACGCCACGAGACCGGTATACCAGCCCCCGTATCGAGTTTCCCTAAAAGAAAGGGAGATAATCAAAAAGCAAGTAGAGGAGATGCTTTCAGGTGACGTTATTCAGCCTTCCAACATTCCGTGGGCAGCTCCCGTAGTGCTCGTTAAGAAAAATGTAACACACTTCGATTCCGTGTTGACTACCATGAACTGAACAGCGTAACTAAACGGGCGAATACCCCCTTTCGCGTATCGATGAAAGGTTAGGTCGGCTCCAATGTGCAAAATTTTCTCCCCCTTTGACCTCAAGAGTGGATATTGGCAAAGATAGGTGGATGAGCGGGACCGTAAGCTCTGGGCAAGACTTGCTTAAAGAACTGGACAGGCAAGTCTTGCCCAGAGCTCATGGCTGACAGCTTCTCTGATCAGGCACTTCGCCTCATGAACACGGGATAACCCCCACTTGTCCTCGTTAGCGTTGCTGAAGCCCTGTTGAAGCGCATGTCACCGCAAATAACTAGTGCCTCTCAGTCTTCCACGCTTTACAAAAGTCGCGGTTATTCCGTATATCCACGGCATATCGCATTGATCGAAAAGGATTGGCCAGTGGGCTAATCAGAAGTTGTTTTCCCGCTCCCGATAAACTGCGATCTTTGCGCAGGTTGACCAGTGCGTGTGCCCCCAAAGAGCTTGCTTGCGAAAAGAGACATCAGTCAAAGTTCGTTGACTGTACAGAAGGAATAGCTTATAATATGCATTTGAACTGTGGGTGTAACTGTTGGTCAGACCGGACGATGCCTTAATGACAGGCCACAGGAGCATCGCTACACTGTGATATCATTGAATGATAGAATGCTCGCTGTAGAAATTGTACGTGTGATCAGGGCAGACGCCACAAATACGGTCACATGTAAACCAGTATATAATGCATGCTCAATTGTCAGCAAAAATCGTAATCAATTAACTCGAGAAATCATCGAAACGGAATTGATTGATAGGTGTGGTGACACCTGTGAGTCAAAACCGTTCATCGCACTTCCCAGCAAGGAACTATCCTTCTTGCGTAGAGATAGGTATTTTCTGCGGGTGGCGCACACGTGATGTGTCACAGGTACTGCTATATATGTGGTCATTTGCTTCAATATAAAACATTGTTGTAAGTCTACGCTCGTGTGCCTCAGCCTCTTCTTCGTCCTCGTCTTGTGCGCGAAAGGTTGCACTCATGTCTTACCAACATGCTCAAACAGACACCTTAATGTCTCGCAGTGTCAACAGCTAAGAAAAAAAAATGCATAGTGACGTTCGGCTGAGGTTCAACTGATAAATATGCCATTGCAAAATATAACACCTTAGTATACGCATGGTCATAATGAATTACACAGAATTACACAGGAACTATCGAAATAAAAGCACAACGAGCCATCAGTTATCACCAACTTACGAGGGGGCAACCTAAATACGGAACGGCGTCTTCGAGTTTTGAACTTCGCACCTCGCCGTAGCGCCGCATAGCATGTGATCCCGGAGGCTGTGTGCGCCGCAATCGTGTGTTCCCTTTCCCAAAGATGACGATCGTACGTACTGCGAAAAAAAGTCAGATAAGGCCTACGTTTCTCCTGCTGGTGCTCCCGAGGTCAGCGGAAGCTAAAGAATCGCAGGCGGCAACCGTTTGCTTCCCCCTCTCTCTTTCTTTCTATCGAAATTTCTGCATCAGAACGGCAAGTTGGTCGACTAACATCCTAATCAGCGTCTTTGTCACCGTTTATTTCACGTCATTTGATTTCGACCCGTTCTGCGCATTTGAACGTTGCCTTCGTCGCGATAGCAAGCGATGTAGCCTGCACGGATGTCGGGCCTTTCTTTGACCCATGCTGCCATTTTGCCATACGTCGGTGCGTGTGGTTGCGTTCAAGAGTGCTCACATGATTTCGTGAATATATTTGGCTTCTGGCGTCAAGCTGCAATTAACGTCGCTTTTTCGAAGGGACCACGGAGTCACCGAAAGAATGCTGGCTGCTCATTCTTGTAGGACATACCCGTGGTTCGTGGTTAGAACAACGCTGGAACGGATAGCCGGGTCAAGCTACGTTTCCCCGCTAACGAGAGGTGAGACTAATTCTTGAATCAGTTTTGAAATAATTCAGCACCAGCAACAGTACGAGTAGCTGCT
The DNA here is from genome assembly GCF_038994185.2 of Dermacentor albipictus. Classification (NCBI taxonomy): domain Eukaryota; kingdom Metazoa; phylum Arthropoda; class Arachnida; order Ixodida; family Ixodidae; genus Dermacentor; species Dermacentor albipictus. The sequence continues at coordinate 11,391,718 of NC_091829.1, forward strand.
ATGCTAAATGCCCTGCCCTCATTTTTGTTTCTGCAAAACGCTTTCTTTTGCCTGCTCGCGAAGTAGGCGTATCAACCGTTAAATACAATTGCTTGTCCAGCGCAGCACGCCACTGTACTTCATGTCGCTGGGTTGAAAAAAAAAATTATTTCCTATAGCGCTGTATGACTTCGCCCATATCCTCGCAATTAAACGTTGCTTTTGCTGCAGTAGAAGGCGAGGTAGTCTGCACTGATAACGCGGCCTGTTTTAACGTCGGTGGCCATTTTGTCATTAGTCGGTGCATGTGACTGAGCGCAAGAGCATTCATGTGTTTTCGTGAATTATTTTGGCTTGTGCCGTGAGGCCGCAACTTTTTCGAATGCGCCAAAATTTGACTGAAAGAATGCTGTCTGCTTGCGCGCGCAGGACTTCCCTGTCGCTCATGGTTCGAAGAACAACGGGGGGACGAACAGCCGGGCCAAGTTACGCTTCCCTAGAACAAGGTGAGCGCAATTCTTCCGTTAATTAGAAGTGTAGTAATTACGCTAAATGAACTTATTGTGTAGTAGCTATGCGATATGTACCTCTTCGCTGTAAAGCGCGTTCTTTTTCCTGCTCTCGAAATGTACGCGTGTCAACAGTTCGACAAATGCACGATAGCTGTCACAACAGTGCAGCATGTCGCCGAATTAGATGTCGGCGGAATGAAAACATAGCCTCTTCGTTATGTACTCCGAAACTCCACTCAAAACTTGCTAAACGTGTAGTTAAGGATTCTTGCCGACTTTGCGTTTTACAATGTTTTTGCTGGTTTCTATTGCGGCACCATTGGTGGAGAACTAGCCGAATCAGGGATACGCCGCGAGCCAATAATTGTGCGGAAAGATAAATGTTACGCAGCTCGAAGGCACACGTTGGAATCTACTTGAAGCGAAACTTTATATTGAAATCCTGTACAACTAATGGTGACGCGTACAGTTTAATGCGACCTTATGCATTAATAAATTCAGTGTTTGTGCACAACTTTAATTTCGTGCAATTTTTACACTCGTGCTCTACACCCTTCCGACGCTATTCCTAAATGCAAACACCAAATCAGGCGGATGTACAGTGTGACCCATCTGTGGAGCGATGTCACGAGGGTGATCGAAGGCGATCCGTGATGCTTGTCGAGGGAAGTGATCGCTTGTGTGTGTACATCGAGAAGTAGGTGACATTTGTTTTCGGAACATATTCGAGGCAGTTGTAATTTTGAAAGAAAGCGCGGTCCAGGGGCTCCTCCTAGACGGTCACAGACGACCATGCCAGGTCGCGATCTTTTTGAGCGTGGACATGGGAGCACGTGACTTTCCGTACTGCTAGCGTGGTTTAGCACCGAGAAACACTGCGCATGCGCTGTGCGTCATTGCGTCACACAAGCACGTGCGTGTCGTCTACTGCATGCATACCGCAATAAGGGAGGCGTACGCTTAAGGAGCGATAAGAATGTTGAATTTGCAATTACATTCCACAGGATGTATGAATAAACATGAAACTGATATTCTTTGCCGACGATCCCAAGATCATTCTGCGTTCTTCAGCTAGGCTGTTGCCACGCATGGGTATTATATTTCTGGGCGTATTGTAAAGGTAACCTCCTGTCTTCGAGGAAGGTATGTGTATTTGTCCATTGATCACAGCAGCTCTTGCACCTCAGCGTGGGGCGTGTTTCGGAGAATGCGGGGACATTGTCAGACTTTCACTCAGATGGATACTCTCAGCGTTCCATCTGCGCCCAGGTGCAGAGGCCGCTAAAGACTGTCGATAGGATTATACAAGCATTCAGCCAGGAAGGCCGCATTTCTGACGCCCCACATAGACGTCGACCAAGTACAACGACGGATGAAGAGGACGCGCTTGTGGTAGTTGCCATCACGGAGAAAATATCTGTCTGCTAGCGAAGTTCGGAAGCTGCTGGACGCGGACGCTTCGGCTGTTACTATACGTAGACGTCTCTGAAGTGTTGGACAACCATGTTCTGTGGCTGCGCCAAATCCTGTCTTCACATGCATGGAACAAGGCGTCTCGAGTGCAATTTGCCGAAGCGAACGGCTCGTGGACTTCCGATGACTGCGGTCAAATAATCTTTTCGGACGAGTCGACTTTTTCAACACGTCGAAACCAACGCGTGCGAGTGCGGCGAGCAAGAGGGACACGGTAAGAGTTCTTTTTCCGACCGGTCTTTATTTTCTGCGAACGACTAAATATATGATTTCCATGCATGCAGAGTCGAGCCAGCCAATGTGCAGGTAGTCGCCACGAGCCGACGCACCTGCGTGGACGTGTGGTGTTCAAGGTACGGTCTCGGGCCTCCACACCCCATCGAGGGCGCTATCCTGGCCGGCCAATGACACCAACATCTACGAGAATATCTGGGGCGCGTGAGAGCAGCCATGGAGCGACACCCGATTTACTCGGCGACTTGCGGACGAGTTGTTGGTAGCTGTTTGACAAGAGTGGGAGCATCCTAGAGCAAGTAGCCTTGTGCCTGCCCTGTAGTCAATACTGTCTGGAATGGCAGCAGTTGTTGCTGAGAAAGGAGATATGACAAAATACTAAAGAAAATCAAGCAGGCGAATAATTGCAATTTACATCTGTCGCTTCTCAGTGTTCCAACATTTCTTGAAAAGTGCACAAAATAAAAGTTTGGATGTTTGCGGTTCTTTGCTTCTTTTCTGCATTGTGTGACTAAAAGAACCCTGGAGAAAACAAAAAAAGTAACTGGGTAACGATTTCCTGGTAATTAAGGAGGAATCATGAATAGATAGAAAGACAGGGAGCTTAGTAAATAGGGTAAAGCTAAGGAGTAGGAATACAATCTTACTGGAATCATTCCAATTTTGTTTAGTCATAATGCGGTCACCGCCGAGGAAAATAACGGCTAGCAGACGACAAACGAGCGCTCCGTTGACTTGATGCGCTTGAAGGTAAGATGCCGCGTAAGGGCACGGATGTTGAGGCACCGGATAACTGCGTCCGTAGTGCAGAAAGCCACTTGCTCCCTTGTTCACGTTCAAAAAGATGGCGGCCGTACAGCTCGGTCTACTGTCGGAGGGAATGCGCGAGCGCTTGGCTCATGTTCCGCGCAGCGCCTTGTACAGGAAGCGGCGAAAACCATGCGCAAAACGACGCAGGGCCGGCGCGTCGTCTGCTACCGAGCCACCCCTTCGCTTTCCTCGCACGCAGCCACCCTGCACTGCAGTAACGTCAAGAGCCCACCCAGCCCCACGCTTAACGGATAAACGTTTCGTGTACTGCGACACGTGAGACATAGAAAGCACACGAACTCACTTCTACTGCAGTGGGGTAGAATTAGAATAAGTGGCAGCAATGTTTTATACGGTATTTTTGGAGAGGTCGGATGACGTTTTGCTGCGTCTCGGGTGAACATTTCGCGGACGGAAGCGTTCCCAACACCGTCGGCTACCACGAATTCTCAGTTTGCTTCCGTACGTTAGTGTCTACCCCACAATACTTCACGCGCTTCGGTAAAGCTATATCTTTGAAGGCCTAAGGCCTTCGAAGGTATAAAGTTTGATTAAAAAATGCTAGATGAGCATGGCGCTTCCTATCTTTGAGCAACTCGACAGACAGCACGACGGAGCAAAATACCACTGAAACATGCCGTGCACAATGGTGCGGCAAAGAAACGTCGTGCAGGTCATTTCGTTGAGTCATATGCCACGCTCCACCCACGAAATGAATGCATGTTTCAGTCTGTCGCGCGATAACGTCCGAACGCGAAGCTTCTTACAGAAAAATGGGCAAACGGGTCTTGATATCCCCGAGACTTCCGAGAGCTCGATTATTTTCACGCCGTTAGCATCCGGATGGCTGGAAAGTCAAGCGCTTTTTTTTATATCCTTCAAATCAGGTTCACCGCAACCGTGGCTCGAGAGGTGAGGGCGAACGCTGCGCGCTGGCGAAGCGAAGGGGTGGCGCGGAAACAGACGACGCGCGGCATGCGACGTTTCGCGTATGCGCTGGGTTTTCGCCGCTTCCTGTGCCTGATGCTGCTTGGAGCATGAGCCACGCGCTCTCGTCTTCTCTCCAACAGTGGGCCCACCTGTACTCTTCGCTGTTGCTACTGCGTGCTTATGTGCGTGAGTAATTTTGAAGATCGACCTCATCAGTATGGCGAAGAACAATTACGATGCTTTTGTTAATAAACTGGAGCGCAGGACGCATACTGATACGTAATAGGGATTTGACGAAATTAACCATTATTTTTCAGTCTTTTGTTTTGTATCACTTGCGGTGCTATGTATAACGTTCATTCATTGCTTTTTTTCAGTCCCCTATGTAATGCCTATAAAAGGGCCTTTAGGTTAGGTGAATAAAAAAAGAAAGCTATTGATGCGCGCACGGCCAGTGGTTCGGGAGCAGCATCTAGGGCTATGACTTTCGCAGGGGATCACGCTGGTACTGTGACAGTATACCGAGTATATGGCTGAAAGCGTTTCTCGCCTTGTGCTAAGATTGCTGTCTGAAGATGTACAAAATAGTTAAAGGTTTCGCGTCGTTATAACCTGTCGCCGTGATTCTCACACACGCGTGCGATGTCTTTTCTTTTTCATTGGTGCCGAGAACGAACGGCACGAGAGGTCGGCGTGTTCGGGTCGTGCTCGCATCTGCCGGGCAAAGGCGATGCTGGCCTTTCGGGCGTCATCACCGGCTCAAGCATGGGAGGCAGCACGGTGGTCCACTGTACGAGTCGGGCCAGCAAGGTAAGCGCATCCAAGACGTGACGTGTTGCGTCGTAATATTTCCATTACCTTTGGCTCTGCATGTTCCCTATAAAACTATTTCACACACTCTACACTATACGAAAGTTAGTCGTTTTATTAGTCGCACAAACTGCTGTGAACATTCGCTTACTAACTGAATTAACAAGCACGTTATCAGGCGCGCGCAGGCAAACGCGAAGGCATCTCTCTCTATGTCCGCGGACGTTCTCTGTGTAGCTTCTAATTATTGAAGTTGCTATTCCTTCTGAACTGCACTCGGTTTGCGGTATGTTTGCCTCGATACTGGTTTGTGGGTTTATCCGAATCTAACCTATTCCACGCCGACTTGGCTCACAGCGTAGTCCGTGGTCTAATGGGTAGACGGTCAGGCTGCTGTACTGTGGGAAGGGGGTTCGAAATCATCCTTTAGACCAACTTGGGTAACTGGTATGCGATCATATGTGCCGCTCCTCAATGAACTTCTTTCGCGCCATTCTCGGTCAGCGTGTATTTTCTGCTCATTAGTGAACCTCTTTTACACCAACTTTGGTCACTGGTTATGGACTATATCAGCCGACCTGGTGGCGTAGTGGATTTGGCGTTTTTCTACTTATACCGAAGGTGTGGGATCAAATCCCGGCAGCGGTGTCCGCATTTCGATAGGAAGCGAAGTGCAAAAACGCCCACGTACCGTGCTTTGGGTGCACGCTAAAGAACCCTTGGTGGTCAAAATTATTTTGAGGCGCCCCACTACGGCGTGCCTCATGATCCTGTCGTGCCCAGAAAAATTTTGTTATCATGCCCAGAAAATTTTTGTTATGCGACATAGGGTACGTAGTGCCCGGGTAAGCGGTAGTGCTATGCGAAAAGCAAAATTTTCGGTGCGTAAAGAATTCGAATATAACAGCCTAAGTGCGAATTGATTCAAATAGTTTTTTCGAATTCTTCCAAGTACCGAGGAAGTGAAATGAAAAACATTTAAAAAAGAAGCAAATTTATTGCACAACTCGTGTACTCCCCCATGGTTGTTTCTAGAATGGATGGATACTACCGCACCGACAGGCGCTGCGAAGCAGCTGAGGGCACTAGCCCACTAACCACGACATGGGGACGTGGCTCCGTGGAGAAGTGCGGCTCTTGCGCTGCCCGGTGCGCTCCTGTCGGCCTTTGAATATCCGAGTGAAGGAGTGTGATTTCCGTGCCGAACGTTACCCACATCGCCAGCAAGTCTCCAAGGTGAACAGCCTCTAGTCGATAGACCAATGTAGCTAAGGGAAGTCGGCAAAACGGATTTATAACCTTGGGAAAAGGATTAGCTCTGAGGGCTCAGCCGGTCGGGCTGGGATCCAGAAGCAGCAACGGCATTGTACTGGTATTGGGCGGAGCTCGCTACCGTAGAAATCGGTGGGGTCCGAGCCCGGACATCGTCGGGACCTTCCCGTGGAAAGCCACTGTTTCTGTGGTTTCCCTTGCGCTTCGCGACTGAGGTTTTTGCTTCAGCCGGCAGAAAACAGCCAACTCAGAACTGCCATGGACCGGGGGAATCCGACTGTCTAATTAAAACAAAGCATTGCGAAAGCCGTTGACGGGGTTGACGAGATGTGATTTCTACCTAGTGCTCTGTGATGAAATCCAAAGAAGCGCGTATAAACGGCGGAAGTAACTACGACACATATGTGCCCTCTTAATGGGTTAATATACTGTCTTAACTAATTAGGCGTAGATAGTCCACTACTAGATACTTACATGTCAGCAATGGCGTTTGCCGATCACTTGCTTCTCATGTCAACTAACCTTGAAGGGCTTCAACTACTGGTAGATAGAACTGTGTCCTTACTCAAGAATGTTGATTTTAAGATTTATCCTCTAAAGTCTCAGTATTTTAGATGGCGTCTTAACCATTCCAGCAAGGGTTTTGATTATAATATTCCTCCGTTATATATATTGGGTCATAGAGAGAGAGAGACAGAGGAAAGGGAAAGGCAGGGAGGTTAACCAGAGGGGAAGATCAGGTTTCCTACCCTACGCTGGGGAGAGAGGGGAGGGGAGGTAAAGTGATAACAAAGTAGAGATAAAGAAAGGATCATAGACATACAACCACAGTCGATCACTGCCGCCGCATACTGTCACCGCACAGCACAGTCGCACGTGCAGCACTATAAACATCTGTTCAGGCTACAGACGCTTGTCCAATTCTGTTGCCTTTAAAAACTGCAGCAGTGTCCTCGTCGCCCTCCGCTGCGACGGCTTGTGATGGGGGCACATTAAAATAAGTTCCTCTGTTAGAGCTCTTCGGTCAAAGTGCGCTATCGCAATTGCAAGCGATTGTCTCTGTATATGGTAGCTAGGGCAGTCACAGAAAAGGTGTTGAAGAGTCTCCTCGTTACCACAGTCTTCACACGAGGCGTCGTCGGCCTATCCGATTCGGAAAGCAAAAGGCTTGGTGAAGGCCACCCCTAGCCATATTTGACAAAGCAGGGTAGCTTCGCGATGGCAGAGTCCAGCTGGAATGCAAAAGCGTAGAGAGGAGTCTAGGTTGTGCAGCCGGTTGTTTTGAAAACTTCCCGCGTTCCACAAGGAGAACGTGATATCACGGTTAAGCATTCGAAGTTTTCTAGCGGCATCTGACCTTTATAATGGTGTCGGCTCCTATTCGTGGCCCTTAAGAACCGACCGAGTAGCGTTATCGGCGTGTTCGTTCCCTATGACGCCGAAGTGACTTATAAGCCGTTGAAATGTCACGTGGTGTCCTTTCTCAGTCAAGGTATGGATTAGTTCTCTAATCTCGAATACCACTTGTTCGTGTGGTCCACGCCGCAGGGCTGATAGCAAAGACTGTAGTGCTGCCTTCGAGTCACTGAATATTGGCCATCCTCGAGGTTGTTCTTGGCTGACGAGACGAAGTGCAGCGCGAAGAGCTGCAAGTTCCGCAGCCATCGGTGTCGTCGGGTGACATGCCTTGGAACTGATGGTGTTGGATTTCGCTAGGAAAACCACGGCTCCAGAGGAACACGGCTCCAGAGCTCATGATATCCTACCAAAGCACAGAGATGAGCCGATCCAGTATCTCAGTTTAGACACCTTCATTAACAAGAACCCAATTAGGTCAGCTAAAGCTTTGAAACTTCATCTTACTGCTAGAGCCTCGCTAAAATCGCCCCAGAAGGTTTGCCTGAGACAACTGGTTATTTAAATGTTCTTGTACAGTGCTTCTAATACAATAGGTGCTTCTTCAGAATCCTGCAGGTTAGACGGGCTTATCCGCAGATGGATCATGAAAGTTCTTCACCTTCTTCTAGACTTTGGTAATATTCAGATTTGGTTACCTTCAGAAAGCGGGGGTTTGGAGGTTATCCAGTTGCAAAAAATGCTAGAGGTTGCTCAATTTGGAAGCCTTGCGCATCTTTTAGCCTAAGAGACACATTCGTTGACTATTTTTTTGACACTCTATGAATAAGAACTTCTTGAGAATTTCTGAACTTATCCAAGTCCCTTCTGGAATCACTACCTCGAAAGCAGTTGAAATGGCATTAAAGAGAGGATCACACAAGTGGTGGTCCGACCTTAAGTCTAAGTATACCAATAAGGATATTCTGGCACATCATGGCCGGGTCGTTGCAAACACTTGGCTTTATCATAACTCCAGGTTATTGAAGGAGGGTGATCGTCTTAAGACACTACGCCTCAACACGAATCTTTATTCTACGAGGTCTCTGACCAACAAACGAAGTAGCGATCCGACATCACGACTTTTGCCATATATAGACAACACTAAAAACCTGAAACCACCTTCTACATCCTGCAAGAATGCGAGTCCGTTCACATTGCACCAACCGAGCGTCACAACTTCGTCGCTGTGCATGTGGCCCGCGTAGTCAGGGAAAAGAATGCGAGCGTCGTAGTTCGTGAAGAGCCTCGTCTGACGACACGCGAAGGTACTAGGTTGAAACCTCATCTCGTCATTGAAACTGATGACGAGGATCTTGTAGTTGACTTGGCCGTTGTTTTGGACGCTAATGACGGGGCTATAAAGCACAAAACGCGTGAAAAGGCATCTAAGTATGCTGCTCTGAAGAGCTGCTTCGACGTGCGCAAGAGTTTTTCCTCGCAGGATATGGTTTTTGGGGCTAGGAGCATGGTCTTCCGGGAAAGCTTGGAATTAGGTGGGACCCTGGGTTTGTCTCGAACAGATATGTCATGGTTCAGTGCTTGTGTCCTTCCAGGTAGCCTAATTTTTGTGAATAGATTTAGAAAACGAGTGTAGGTTCCCCATTTAGTTCCATATCGCGTTCCTTTTAGATTTTTTTGTGGGTTTAATGTGTTACTTAACTTTGTTGTCCATTGTGATTTCCATTTTTTTATTTGTTTTTGAATTTATATGATGCTATACTTAGGAATCATAAGTGTTCCTCTTACGACGTATCCGGTTGGGCGTATGGCCATCGCATTAAAGGCAAGTAATTTACATAATACACGATAGCTTTTCTTTAGATAGTTCGAATACTTTCGGTGTCTTGGGGAGGCCAGTATCGGACTGTAAGGGCTAACATGAGGTGGGATTTTCCCGCCGGTCCTGGCCATTCCCAAACGTCCTTCCCATTAAGTCTTGCTGTGGCCACCGCCACGCGACTACAGGCTAGGAGAACCAGGTGGGAGAGGTTTCTGTCGGGAATGAATTTTATACACAAGAAAAAAAAGTGTGGAATGTGCTGAGAAGGCTAAATGGGCAGGAACTGCATCCGCTACATTCGGTAAATAACCAAGGTAACAGGTTAGAAGTGGCCGACGCTCTTAGAAAACATTTTTGTTGTGTGTATAGCTCCGCGCTGAATACACAGACATCCCTTAAACACAAAGAAATAGAAGAACGCAAGAGACTCGACCACAAACGCATAGGAAACGATTTATAGAACTGTCCACTCAACATTGCTGAGCATTGAACAACTGCAAAGGCTCTAGGCCGGCAGCAGACAATATCATGTATGTCATGATCAAGAACATGCACACGTACACACAAATTACATTGCTCGCGCTTCGTTACACTTGGGCAGCGGGACACCTTCTAGTGGCATGGAAATGAGCTATTGTCCCAGTTTAGAAACAGGATAAAGGCCCACTCTTGGTAACAAGCTACCGCCCCGAAGCTCTTCAATATGCCTATGTAAGCTTTTCAAAAAAACGATAAACCGCCGTCTCTTGCGTTTCTTATATAGAATCAAACAACATGCTTGATCCCTATCAATGTGGTTTTTGAGAAGGTCGGTCCACAACCCACCATCATGAGCACATTAAGGCGAACTTGCACGAAGCATTTGCCCATAAACAATATTTCTTGTCAGTTTTTCTAGATATGAAAAAAAAAACTGACACCCCATGCTGCTGTAGCAATATCAGATATCTATCGGAAATGGGTATCAATGGCAACATGCTTAGCATAATAGAAAGCTATGTCTCACACAATAATTTCCGTGTGAGAATTGGTAATGCTCTGTGTGGGTCATTTGCACAGGAAACTGGGGTGCTGCAGGGCAACGTACTTTTTATTGTACCATTTTTATTGTGAAAATGAACTCTTTACGTTCGTATATTCCACAAAGTATATTCTATTCAGCTTAGGTCGATGATATACAGATTGGATTTAAATCATGTAACATCGCAGTCCGTGGGCGAGACGTTCATTTTGGGCTCAACAATATCTTAGCATGGGCAAATCAGAACGACTTCAATCTGAATCAGCAGAAAAGCTCCTGTCTCCTCTTTAGAAGGAAGAGGGGCCTTTACCAGGGCCTCGTATCCAGCTCCATGGACAGTGCTGACCTTTGAACAGACCGCACAAGCTTCTTGGTGTCATACTTAAATTTAAACTTACATTCATACCACATACAAACTGTCTGAAAGCGAAATCCTTGAAAACATGAACATGCTTAAAATTCTGGCGCTCACGACATGGGGCAGTGATAGGGGCTGCTTAATCAACCTGCACAGGAGCCTCATACGCTTACGTCTGGACTATGGTTCCGTGGTGTGCCAAACTGCCGCTCCAAGCTCATTAACGATTTTGTATACAGTTCACAACTTAGATATTTGCATGCCCACAGGCGTCTTCAGAACAAGTACTTTGCAGAGTTCATACGTGGAATCGAATGAGTGGTCACTATAACTGCAAAGAACATACCTAAGCTTCGCGTACTTTTTCAAAGTACGGTCTAATTCTTAACACCCTTGTTATAAAACCTTTATTGATTCGAAGTGTTCCGCACTATTTCAAAGCCGGCCTTCAATTAGAAAACCTTTCTCACTGCACGTGAGGAAGCTGAGCGAGGAAATGAGCGTCCCGCTGATTACTCCAACTACGCTGTTGCCACAGTGGCTGTGACAACTGATAGAATGTGACACGACCTTTGCCGAAATCACAAAGGCTCCAGAGGTGCACATCCACATGCACTTTCTGTAGGTCCAGTCGAAGTACTGTCCAGAATTGCATACCGACGCATCAAAGTCAGTCAGCTAATGTCCTATCTTACGCGGCAGTCGGACCATCTTTCTCGGAATTCAATGTTCAACACCCAGAAACGAGCATCTTTACGGCAACGGCTTATGCATAACTTTCGGCTGTAAAACACATGAAGGCTTCAAAAGTACAAAAGCTGTCGTGTTTACAGACTACCTATGTATGTATGTATGTATGTATGTATGTATGTATGTATGTATGTATGTATGTATGTATGTATGTATGTATGTATGTATGTATGTATGTATGTATGTATGTATGTATGTATGTATGTATGTATGTATGTATGTATGTATGTATGTATGTATGTATGTATGTATGTATGTATGTATGTATGTATGTATGTATGTATGTATGTATGTATGTATGTATGTATGTATGTATGTATGTATGTATGTATGTATGTATGTATGTATGTATGTATGTATGTATGTATGTATGTATGTATGTATGTATGTATATATATATATATATATATATATATATATATATATATATATATATATATATATATATATATATATATATATATATACAGTAAAAGCTCGTTAATTCGAACCGCAAGGGGAAGCCGCTTCAGTTCGAATTAACGAAAGTTCGAACTAACGAAAGTGAAGGAGAGCAACAGTACACTGCGATTTGGAAGCAGTACGGGATGTCAGAAATTTGGCGTGTCAGAAAGTGATGGCGTGTGCCGCGGGCACACGCCATCTTCAAGTCGAAACTCTGGGTCCGACTGTGCCACACCACCGATGTCCACCGAAACGAACGTTAGCCGAGGCTTAACACCATCACAATGAATCGCGACGGCCGATACCTCTGAAAACAGAGGTGCACAACCGATGAAGACTGCCGAGACAAAGACGCTGAACATGTGAAGGTGGCGAACGCCCTGATTCGTTGGTTCTTGACGTACTTGATTCGCTGTGTTTTGGCGCTTGCCGTGCCATCTCCGCACAACATTAGCAGCTGTACATGATTTGCAAAGCCTCCGAGATTCGCAACGGGCAAGAAGTCTCGGAGGTTACGTAGAACGGAAAGGCGGCAGCCGCCGCTGCCTTCTGGCTGACCCCGCGACGGTTAGATTTTTTTCCGATTTTGCCTTCTCTCGCCGTTCTCTCCGTTTCGGAGGCAATACAGCCTTGTGTGTAGGCAGTAGGAGCATTTCTCTGGCCGTGTGCCAGGCCAGCGTAGTTCGAATTATCCGTGAGGGAACCTTCTCGTGTTCGAATTAACGGCCTTTTTTATACATGGACTTCTGTGGAGCTTGGCCGGCCCAAATCGTACAGTTCGAATTATCCATAAATTCGAATTATTGAAGTTCGAATTAACGAGCTTTCACTGCGTGTATATATATATATATATATATATATATATATATATATATATATAGTAAGAGCTATAGCGTCCTTACTGAAATATAAGAATCCAGTAGTCAATTACTTTTACTCACGCCTGTGTGCTATGTATGCATCCAACCAACATATCGTGGTATGTTGGGTGCCAGGCCAGAGAGGCATAGTGGTCAATGTGCTTGCAGATGAATTGGCTACATTAATAACAAGGGGAGCCTGCAGCACTGCTATAGCTATCCCTCCCCCGTACTTGAAGCCTTTCCTGGGTTGAACGCTGAGAAACTTTTGGCAATCCATCTGGAGCCATAAAACCTCTAATAAACTTAATTTAATTAAGCAGCACATACAGAATTGGCTTTGACTAACAAAAGCGCGAGAAAATGATGTCATGTTCTGTCAACTGAGAATAGGACAAGCATACGGTACTCATGCTTACTTGCTGACTGGAAGTGAACCTCCCTTCTGCAGTAGGTATGGTGTCTTGGTGGAGTGTCGGGAATCGGAAGCTGAACAAAAAAAAAAAGCACTTTCCTCTAGCGTACCGATGTCACATTCCCCTTCATCCGCTTTTTTTTTTGGAACAGATCCAATTTGTGATCATGAATCGGTTTTCAATTTTTTAACAAGATGTAGGTTTATTGCACGTTAAAAGCCCACAATATTTGCAGCACGTCCTCTCACGAGAGGCTGATGCTGCGATTGTAGCGACCTCTGTGACACATGCCTCCGGGCCCTTGTGCTTAAATGCCTTGGTGAGACAGTAACGCTACTTGTAACGACATATTTTAGTACATCACCTCTGCGTGGTACATAGTTTTTCCATAGCATGTGCCATGTATCATTGTCTAGTTTTATTACGAATGTATTTACGCATGTTCCAATGAATATTTTTAGGTCTCTACTCAGCCGTGTTTCATCCAAATCTCGATATCCTATATTATTTTACCGATGACAGTCTATTATCATAGCCTTGGCACGCTTTGGCCACTTTTGGGGCAATTGCGGTGTATAGATATTGTGTGACATTACACAATGTACACAATGTTAACAGAAATGCATGCGTCGCCGTTGGTTGCCCAGGATTTCATGACATATGCTCAAAAACTTCACTGCGTACTTAGGACCCTCATAATTTTGCTTTCATGTGACATGCAACGGACATTTCGAAATGACAAATTGGGCCATCTGGTGCATTGCTAGCTGGTTATACAACAGTGTGAGTGTGCAGGAATAAAAACTTTACTCCGGACCATCTACTCAGATTTTGTACTTATTTACTTTTCTTTTGCCTCGTTGGTTACCTATAATTCAGTTATGTATACGTTGCACCGTTTTGGACAACACCATCTGTTGATATGGAGCGCAAGCACTTACTCTGCTCGTCGGCTTGCGACTCCAGAGACTACGTTATAAACTATTCAATTCTTGACTGCGTATTCGTGCAATGAGGGAAGCTGAGCGAGAGCAGTCGCAACAGTGACAGGGCCTACGCATAGAAATGTATCAAGTGAATAAAGCACGAGTGAAAACGTGCCTTTCACTTTTTGGGATAATGAAACAAGAAATGATTTTTTTCGTTAGAGCGGTTTGTATGGTCTACGACAAATATCTTGATGTCATACAACACTGGGCTCTATTACCCGAAATTTTATTGCGGTCCTATCACCTTAGGGCTGCTGTTGAAAACGTTACGGCTTCGACTCGTTGGTAATATTGTTATACAGTATTACCAACGGAATACGACACACTCAAGCCAAAAAAAAGCGCCATCTTCTGACAAGTGAACTCAATAATAGGAGAAATATAATGCTATGACATCCGTTCCACGATAACATGATTCCCTATGCACGAGTGCAACTAATGACATGCTCGCGCACGACTAAACCAAAGGGTATATCGCCTGCTGGAGTATTTGTCGCTTTAGTTATTTATTACCCAAACTGACCAACTCCATTCATCTGGTTACCCATTGCACCTCATAGTCAGCCCTAAGGGGAAAAAATACAACAGTCGTCACTATCAACCTACTTATATCATCTCCCGGCGATTTCCATAACCCTTGACGTGCGCCTGTTGATTCAATCTTATGCCGGCCTACTATGTACCACCCAATTCTTTGCCGTGCTCGATTGCTCTTCACTCCCCTTGGCACCCATTATGCAACTCTAACGCACGTCCTCTTATCGGCGCTCTGCATGACACGGCCTGCTCAGCTCCATCTTTTCTTCTTAATGTCAATTAGAATATCGGCTACCCCTGTTTGCTCTCTAATCCACATCACTGTATTCCTGTCTCTAACCGTTACTCTTTACATTTTTTCTCCTAAGGTTCTTTGTTAATCGGCAAATGTGTGCTGCATATATTGGTACCCGCAGAATACGATTGTACACTTTTCAAGGTTAGCGGCAAGCTGCCGGTTGTGATTTCGTGATACGTAACGGATGATGGCGAACCGATTTTATTTTCCTGTTAATTTGCTTGCCATGATCAGTAATCTTAGCTAGGATATGAAGCATTACCTAAATGTTACGCATATTATTCTCCAACCTTACTTGCAAACTCTGTCCGCTCAGTCATATAATAGCAGTTACATTTACGTTACTTACGAATTCCCATAATCGAAAAAAATATGTACGATGTAATGATGCGCACGTTATAATCAATGCACCAATACTCTGTTAGGGTCATAACAAATAATTTAACCTTCTAGCAAAACTCATCACAAGCACCGCAGTCCTTATGTGGCATGGGCGGAAGGTGAACTCTGACAGTCGGCAGTCAGTCATTAGGCATCACGTAGACAAATCTGCACGCTGCGTTAAGCAGAGGTCGAATGAGCATAAGCCAAATGGCAGAAGAATATGCAGTTGGCGTCCAGCTTCCAGGCATACAGACCACGCCAAAAGTTGAAACTTGTATGTTGCATAAACATAATAATATAAGATAATTGAAGGAAAAAGCTATGGCGGTTGGGTTTGTCATGCGTTAGCAGCGCATCGCTTCGGTTGTTGCCTACCGTCAGCAATAGCTCAATCATAGCCTAGTCTGTTCTGCACAGCCTGCTGTGGTGTCCTCTTGTTTTGCTTTCTCTCTCAAATAAGACATAGTATTTATCTTATCCTTTTCCGGAATGATTCATTTCTAGTGAGTTGACACTTTGTTTGTATGCTTCGCATGCGTTCGCCTTTCTTTGTTTTTTTTTGTTAACAACTAGAGTGTTTCTGTCGCTGTGCCAAGCTAGCTCTCACTGAATCCATTGCCGAGTCTCGTGAAATCTCGCGAAAATAGAACCATCTCCGTGAGTGATCGCCCAAGAATACCCGCCTACTTTTGCAAAACGACGAAAACAGAAAAATAGAGACATACTACCAATGGCGGGCACAAACCAGGCTGGTTGTTCTCTCGTTTGATTTACTTGGGCCTCACGCAATGACAGACGAGCGAAACACCAATAGAAGTGTCGATCTGTTTCCCTCCCGCACAAGAATGCGTCGTATATTATAATGAGTTATACTTCTTGAAGTACTCGAGGCTGTTGATAAATTACAATTTTCGATATATCATAGCGGCGTTAGACGGGATCTTTAATAGAACTGCAAGGCTTCGCGTCCACATTTTTATCTCCGTGCTTCTCACATACGCGTGGGATGTTCTTTTTGTTTTCAACGGCACCGTCAACGAACGGCACGAGATCGACGACTTCCTGTCGGACACCCATCTGTCAACTAAAGACGATGCTGGCCTTTCGTGCATCGTCACTAGGACCAGATTGGGAGGCAGTACGGTGGCCGACTACAGCAGCCAGACCACCAAGGTGAGTGCATTGAAGACGTGACTTATTCCATCTTAATATTTCCATCCCCTCTCGCTCTGCAACGGTAATGGCGTGAAAATAATTTCATTCTCATTAAACTCAAGTATGTCAACGTTTCTTATAACGCTTAGCAATTCAGTGTGAAGAAGACGATATTATAAGTAAAAAAGTATAATTAGCGCCGCCACAATTATGCTACTTGACTAATGCTATCTCTGCAAAAAAAAAAGTAAACTGGATAAATTGGAACTTATCCACTGGAGAATCGCATGAGGAACACGTTACGAATAAAATAGCAGACGTGCGTTGCCTCATAATTGAAAGTTCAATGAAAAATTGCCCGAAAGAATCTGCGTTATTCAGAGCATGCGCGCGCATTCGATGCTGCTTTTCAACAAAAATGAACTTTGGGTTATCAAGGATGATTCGTGTGCGCTGCTCCAATGGTTACATTTTCCACTCCAGCATCCCAGCAGTGACATCTGTCTTCTCGACGTACTTCGCTTTCTTGCCGTGTAATCACTGGTAAAAAATTCTGGGCCGAGGATCAGACCTCTCAAACCCTGGCAGTACAGAGGGCTCGCGACAGGGCCGTCAGGTTCCACCTGATGGTCCCCGAGTGGGCCTAGCCAGGTGGCGTGGCGTTTGCTTACGTCTCTAGTGGACAAAATAAAGTTGTTTCACTCACTCACTCACTCACTCACTCACTCACTCACTCACTCACTCACTCACTCACTCACTCACTCACTCACTCACTCACTCACTCACTCACTCACTCACTCACTCACTCACTCACTCACTCACTCACTCACTCACTCACTCACTCACTCACTCACTCACTCACTCACTCACTCACTCACTCACTCACTCACTCACTCACTCACTCACTCACTCACTCACTCACTCACTCACTCACTCACTCACTCACTCACTCACTCACTCACTCACTCACTCACTCACTCACTCACTCACTCACTCACTCACTCACTCACTCACTCACTCACTCACTCACTCACTCACTCACTCACTCACTCACTCACTCACTCACTCACTCACTCACTCACTCACTCACTCACTCACTCACTCACTCACTCACTCACTCACTCACTCACTCACTCACTCACTCACTCACTCACTCACTCACTCACTCACTCACTCACTCACTCCGCATCTACCCGTTATGGCGTCCCTCACATTGCCGGAGTGACTTGGGAATATCTATTATACCCCATAATTTAAAGCTGCAACAAAGGAAGCACATAACCGTTTTCCACGAGTCTTTCTGATGGATGGTGACGCATGCCTAACCGGCGTAAAGCGGCTGCCCATGATTACCATTGGCCATAAAGCCGCACATTTTGGAACGAGAAGAACTAGAGAGACATAACTAGGTTTGGTCTAGATTCGTTTTCAGTTAACGAAACCGAAATTATTGAGTCCACAGTCTCAATAGTGAGAGCATTTTTCAAAGATTGCATCATCATCATCATCATCAGCCTGGTTACGCCCACTGCAGGGCATTTCTCCCATATTTCTCCAACAACCCCGCTTATGTACTAATTGTGGCCATGTCGTCCCTGCAAACTTCTTAATCTCATCCGCCCACCTAACTTTCTGCCGCCCCGCGCTACGCTTCCCTTCCCTTGGAATCCGGTCCGTAACCCGTAATGACCATCGGTTATCTTCCCTCCTCATTACATATCCAGCCCATGCCCATTTCTTTTTCTTGATTTCAACTAAGATGTCATTAACTCGCGTTTGTTCCCTCACCCAATCTGCTCTTTTCTTATCCCTTAACGTTACACCTATCATTCTTCTTTCCATAGCTCGTTGCGTCGTCCTCAATTTGAGTAGAACCCTTTTCGTAAGCCTCCAGGTTTCTGCCCCGTAGGTGAGCACTGGTAAGACACAGCTATTATAGACTTTTCTCTTGAGGGATAATGGCAAACTGCTGTTCATGATCTGAGAATGCCTGCCAAACGCACCCCAGCCCATTCTTATTCTTCTGATTGCGACACAACCCAAAGCCTGCAATGATATTTTACATAGTTCTCTGCACTCTAGTGTATTAAGATTGTGACTTCCAATTACAGCGCTTAGCATTCTTCGGAGACTTCACGAACGTGACGATATGTTCGTTTGTCTGTTGATTTGCTAATCCGAGTTTGACCTATGTCTCGCCAATTTGGATCATTGGGTATCCGAGGTCCAATCTATACAACTTCGGGCTGCTGTGCTGAGAGAACACGGTTCGTTAGCAACCTGCAGGCCAACTACTGACCCTGAGTTTGTCACGGTAGGTGCTACTGTTCAATGACATTCTTTTACGCCATCTTTGGTCAATATGTATATGGCATTTGGTACGCGCCACTGTCCAATGAACCTATTTCACGCCAACTAAACTGACAGGGTGGTTCTAGCGGCTTGGTGTCTTGGTCCCCACCGTGCGGTCCTTAGAGCCAACACTTTTTACGTACTTGTATCTTGCTGCTGGCCCTGTCCACCTCGTTGCCAGTTCAAGTGGCCTGGTGTCTTGCTTGCCACCCTGCAGACTTGGTGGCCACCAGCTCTCTTGCGGCCTGATGGACTGTTATCCATACTGCGGACGTTGTTGTCAGCTGTCCTTAATTTAGGCCCGGTGACCTGCCCTTCCTGTGGACCTGGTGGCCAGCTGTTCTAGCGACCTGGACTAATTCTGGCGTTTCTGTGCACCTGGTGGTAAGATCTTCTAGTGGCTTGCTGCCTTGTTGCCCGACCTGCCAATCTTGTAGCTAGCTGTTATAGCGACCTGTATGTTCCTGCCCGCTCTAAAGACGTGATGGCCAGTTGTATTAGAGCCCTGGTAACTCTCTAATCACCCTGTGGTCGTGGTTGCAAGGTCTTCTAACGGCCTGGTATGTTGCTGCATGCCTGCCTTGCGGAACAAGTGGATGATAGTTCTGGAGGCCTGGTGTCTTGCTGCCTGCCCTGCGGACGTTGTGGAAAGCTACTATGGCGACCTACTCTGCTGCATATAAGTATATTCCTTTCTATCACTATTTATTTATAGAAACGCCTTGTTGGCCCGTTGGTGAGCTGCAATCTTTGAAATGAGCGTGCGTGCTAACTACGTTCATTTTTTTTATTTAGACGTTTCTTTGCATTTAAACGTCGCCTTCACCGCTATAACAGGAGA
Source organism: Dermacentor albipictus (assembly GCF_038994185.2). Taxonomy (NCBI): domain Eukaryota; kingdom Metazoa; phylum Arthropoda; class Arachnida; order Ixodida; family Ixodidae; genus Dermacentor; species Dermacentor albipictus. Next base: position 11,411,321 of record NC_091829.1, read on the forward strand.
TGTAGGCAGTGCCGATATCGCGGCTTGCTTTCGCCTAGGCCACCATTTTGCCATTGTCTGTGTCTTACGTTACACGCAAGAGCGGTCATCTGCTTTCGTAAATAACTTGAGCTTACATTGCCCAAACAAAAATCACGCAATTTTTTTTGAAGTCACCCCAAAGTGACTGGAAGGATTCATGGTAGCTTGTTTATCCCCATGGCTCTTGATTCAAGCAAAGCGGTAGTGGACAGTGGGGCGAAATTTCGCTTGCCAGCGTGCGAGCTGAGTAGAATTCTTGCAAATGTTTTGAAGTAACTACGATCTGTTTATTTTTGAGGTAGAAGCTATAGGCGACTTGCTCTCCGCTGCTTATTTCTGTAAACGCTTTCCCCTTGGAAGCTATGCATTAGGCACATCGACAGATGCACTGCATCTGCTTTTTAAGTGCCGCACATCGCTGAATTTAATGTTGACGCTTTGACAAAAAATTCTATTGGTTCGCTATTGCGGAACGTAATTTATTATCTGCTGATAGTGAATTCGAGCATTACTGCTGGCAGATTTGTTTGACGACCTTTTGCCGTTTTTCTTGATTTATGTCTCGACGCCGTCAGAGGAAAACAAAATCCGAATTCTCCAAGAACAAGAAGTTTCGCACAACGAAAAATCGCACCGGTACCCAACGCACATGGTTGAATATATCTGAGGCGAAGCTTTTTATTTAAATACTATGTGCCACTAAAGGAGATGTGCTGAATTTATTGATTTCACCCCATAGGGGGCAACGAGTAAACTGGTACACTGTTTGTGCATAACCTTCACCTCATACATATGTTATATTTGTGAACTACTGTGTTCAAAAATCTTTATAAGTGCAAACACAAAATCAGGCGGATGCACAATGTGACACATCTGCGTAGCGACGTCCTGACGACGAATGCGGTATGTGATGTTTGTCGAGTAAAAAATCCTGATGACATGCGTATGGCATAGATAAGTAAGACACACTTGCAATCAGATATATTTAAGACGTATTTGAGGTAGTTGTGATCTTGAAAGAGCGCTGTTCGACAGCTGTGCGCAGACGGTAACATAGGGCCACCATGTAGTATTCTACATTGTTGTGTCTCTGATAACATGTCCCTGAGAATATTTTTGAGGTGCCAACTTACCATTACGGGAAATAATTTCCTTTGCGTAGGTCAATGCACGCGGGAAAAATGAGAAACAATCGCGTTTCCCTTGCCCACGCTGCATTATTAGTGTGACCAGTGCACAGTACAATATTGTTTCTGCCCCTGACTGTTTTCCTTGATCTTAGCTTTGGTCTATGGGTGCAATTTGTACCTTCTGTATCACATTCACGTCTATTTGTAGCATTTTGTGGTATATCACTCAACTAACTACCGTTACCAGGAACAACCTGGTGGCCTTGAACAATAATAATAATAATAATAATAATAATATTTATTGTTGCCATCTTACAATAATCGTTCATCAGAAGGCAGGCCCGTCAAAGCCAACGAAGTGGCTTGCGTGACTTGGCCCGGCATGTCGGCAAACAAAGTCAAAATGGCAACATGTACAGGAATGACAAGCTCGCGAAGTTCATCACACAAAATGAAACAGAAAATCAGCTGAAATCAGTGACAAAAGAAATACAAGAAACAAGAAAAGAGAAATGCAGTATTATACATATCTTACAGTGCCTTCAACATTTTTTTCAAGTTTCGTTTCGAAGTTGCAGTAAATATATGATCAGGAAGATCATTGAATATTCTTGGGACATAAGCATACCTACTAGCCTTACCAAATCTTGTGTTGCAGTGCGGTACTACAAAACGCAATGTTTTCCGCAGTGCACGGGGAGCAACATATTCTTGTTTGAAATCAGGGTTCCAAAAATGTCTCACCACAACCGTTTGAGTGAACAAAGTTTGAAATGACGGAAGACCCAGATGTATAAATAAGTTCACATTGTCGGCCGAGGAAGAGTTATAAACAATGGACTTCAACATATTTTTTAGAATACTGTCAATTCGACAAAGCCATCGAGATGAGCAAAACCCGAACAATGTAATGCCATAACGTAACACACTGTATGCTAAGGCGTGCATGATAGTGATTTTTACAGGCATCGGAACAATGGATTTAATATTAAAAAGCAGCGAGGAAACACTTCTGAGACTGCCGCAAAGATACGTCATGTGATCATACCATGAGAGGTCACTGTCAAAGAAAACACCAAGGTATTTAATGGAGTTAACATATTCTACAGGGGCACACTGACACGATTGGCAAGTACGACAGTGTAGAAACAAGGGTAAATTTGTAACCGTTGCTTTAAGTGGATTTCTAAAACATAACAGTTTTGTTTTTTCTTTGTTTATTGACAAACAGTTGTTAGCAAACCAGGTCACTGCGTCGTACACACTCTCTTGAAGTAATGCAATTGCTTTTGAGTAACAGATATGTTTAGTTAAAAGGACAGTGTCATCTGCGTACTGAAATATCATACACTTCGAAACAGCTGAAGAAAAGTCATTTATAAATATGTTAAAGAGAAGAGGAGACAATATAGAGCCCTGAGGCACTCCAGCTTTCAAGGGTAGTTTGTTATTTATGAATAACTCGTTGTCTAAAGATATCACCTGCGAGCGGCCGGACAAATAGTTTTTTAGGAACTGGTAAAATGGACCCCTGAAGCCGAGCAGGTATAGTTGTTCAAGCAAGAGTTCGTGGTTCACAGTATCAAAGGCTTTAGAAGTATCGAGAAACAACGCGCATGCAAACATGTTTTGTTCTAAAGCTGTGTTCAATTCATCGGAAGATTCCTCGAGCAGAGCAATGGTGCCCCGTCCCGCGACAAAGCCGAACTGACGACTCGATATAACTGAAAACTTATCTAGAAATGACGTCATAGTTTCTAAGAGAAATTTTTCTATTATTTGTGACATGATAGGCAAGATTGAAATAGGTCGGTAACTGTCCACAATACCTTTCTTTCCTCCTTTAAATAATGGAGATACAATAGCCGTTTTTAATTCCGCCGGCATTGTAGCCGTCTCTAGAAATCCATTAAGTATGACAAGAAGAATACGCGATAGTGCGTTGAAGTTTCGTTGGAGCAAAGATGCCGATATACCGTCTATACCAGCTGGCTTATGTCGCCTAAACCCAGCAACTATTCTTGCGAGTGTGTCGAATGTTATCGTTGGTAAGAACGCGGAAGCCGATAAGATTTTTTCTTTTCCAGAGCGGCCAGCTGGCACCATTGAAGTTGCTCCCGAAACGCGCGCGAAATGTTGATTGAAGATTGCGGCTGTCTGTGCAAGATCACATGGGAAAGTGTCAGCTAGCTTTGAATTATTAGTGTCTTTCCCGCGTAGGTGGTTTATCAGTGACCACGTCTTTGCCGGATTTCGAACGGATAATTGAAACTGACGTTGAAAGTAGCGGCGTTTTGCGCATCGTATAAGGGCGACGACTTTATTCCTTGCGCTTCTGTAGCTAGCGCGAAGCTCAGCATTGTTAGGAGTTCGTTTAAGGCGTTTCCACAGCAAGTCTCGGTAGGCGATTGCATTCATTATATCCACGGTAAGCCAGTTATGATTTCTTCTCTGTTTAGTTAGAACAATTCGAGTGCAGGCTTCTTGAAAGCTGCGTATTTTCGAACTGAATTGTTCATAAATAAACACTGGCACTCCGGAAACAATCAGTGAAGACCAGTCGAACCTGCCAATCATTTCATCCAATTTGCATTGATCAACAACGATAACGCGCGTCCGCCTATCTGAGCTATTTACTTTCCAACGTTGAGGTGTGTTAAAAAGACGCCTCAAGCTGAAACGACTGACAGTGAAATAGTGGTCTGCTAAGCGTTGCGTAATCACGCATGAATGCAGATTATGATTAGGCGCCCGTGCGGCGATGTGGTCTAAACAAGAATGCGTTATTCGGCCATTCACAATTTCTTCACGTGTGAAGGTGGTGACCATGCTTTCGAGGCCAAAAGCAGAAAGGGCAGATAAATAGTCTGACACTTGAGCTTTACCTGGGCATAATACGTCAATATTTAAATCACCGGTGAGGCAAAACACCTCCTCATAACTGAAACGCTTCAAAACAGTCTCTAATTCTATTATAAAGCGACTAACGCTGTTTGCAGGAGGCCGATAGATCGCTAACAAAGTAAGAGTGGTCTGAAGAAAGCTTACATTTAAACACAGGCATTCAGCATGAGCCAGATCTACATCAATGCATGATACTGTGTACTTTTCATTCACAAAAACTGCAATTCCACCCCCTCGACGGTGTAAACGAGTGATAAAGTTTTCACTATAACCTTTTAGGGCAAAAAATTGTGTGCTTGATTCGGGAATATTTATTTCGGTTAGCACAAATACATCTACAAAATTTCTGGCATCTTCTGCAATATGTTTAAACTCATCCCAGTATTTACGTAGACTGCGAATATTTATATTGACCAAAGTAAAGTCTGATTCGGAATTCGGACCGAAGCTGTCCTTAAAAGCTCGAAAGCTCGGAAAATCAAGCAAAACAGACGGATACATATTCATTGGATTTTTTCAACATCCATTTCATTGGTAATGCGAATGAGTGGAGAGACTTCGTCCTTCTTAGCGAAGATTTTGCCTGCTCTCACCCACACGAACTTGTACTTGTGTAGCTTGCCTGCGGCCCGGGCAAGCCAGAACAGATGCCGATTTGCCTTGGTTAGATTGTCATTAAAGTAGAGCTTCGGAAGTACTTTGGATTCACAGAGCTGTCGAAGCTTTCCACGAGCCCTCATCCAGTTTTCTTTCATGTTTACCGTTGAGAAACGAACCAAGACTGTAGGGACAGTGTCTGTTTTGCCAGAAAGTCGGTGGACAGCAACGACGTGAGTATCAACAGAAAATTCGGGTAAATCAATTTTATCAGCCAGATCATGCAGTATTTTTTTCAAGTCTTCCTTATCAGCAACTGGCATGCCACGAATTTCCAAATTTGCCTTTCTGCTGTGCTGTTCAGATTCATTTTGATCGTGCTGCAATCGTTGCAAAATCTCAGCCTGAACACGGACAGTCTCATTTAACTTCTGAATTTCTCTGTCTGCGGTCCTGGCTGCTTCTTCAGACAACTTGAGCTGTTCACGTGTAGTCTCGTACTGCTTTGACAAGAAAGTGACGGCGTCTTCAAGGTCAGAGACGGTCTTCGACAGATTTAAGAATTCGGCTTTCAGAAACAAGAGCGAGTCAACCTTAGAATGCAGTGCCGGTAGTACTTCTAAGCTTTTTTTTACGTCCTTGATTTCCGCAACAAGAGCTAAAATAGCGTCGTTATTGCCTGCCGCCTGCGCTGAATCCGACTGGGATGAAGAAGGTTGCTTTTTGTTCGCTCTGCAGGTCTTGCATACCCAACCCTCACGTTTCGCCTGTCCCATAGTGTTAAAGGTATTAGGGGCAATACCCGAGCAACTCTGTCCGAGATGATATGAATATTTGCATTCACAACACGCCATAATACGCCCATCACTAGGCAGACTTTTTTGACAGGCAATACAAAGGCTGTCTTCGGACATCGCAACACGTTATAAGAGCAACGCTTGGCAGTCGGCAGCACTTCACATACAATGGGAAGCAAAAGATTACAAAGGAAAATATACCTGTGGAAGTACAGGCGATCAGTTTAACAGGCCACTGTATCGCTGCCGACTGCGAAGCGGTCTGGGTTGAGTGGGCGTTTTATGCTGAAACGCCGGGTCAGCGTTGCCAGAAGAGCAGGATCCAGGCGATGAAATCAGCCGAGCAGTGTCGGTAGGCGTCGATGGGCGTACTTCTGCCAATCCAGCGGGAAAACCTTCAGCAGGCCAGGTGATCTGTGGAAGTACAGGCGATCAGTTTAACAGGCCACTGTATCGCTGCCGACTGCAATAATAATAATAATAATAAACAATACGGACATTGTAAGGACGACGACGATATTACAGCAGAACGACATTAACATTTACACGACGTGATAGTCACTGTCATCGGTGGCGCGCCTACTTAATTGCTTTGGCAGGAAAAAGTACCAGCTCTGAATACGTACAACGCGTTCGTCGTCATTGACCATGATGCTTAAGCAGCGCCGCTGGCGATAGCAGCAACGTGCGCTGTAGGATGTTTATGGTTTATGCTTCTATGTAAACATAAATAGTTCGTTCACTCTTTTCTTCGTATTTTAGTTCTTTCGCTCTCTCAGACATTCCAATATTGGCTCGTTCGTTCATTCGACCACGGCTTAGTGTCTTCCTTCTTTCGTTGGTGAGTTCGTTTGGTTAGTTCGTTTGCTTAGATCGTTCGTTTAGTTCGCTTGCTTAGTTCGTTTGGTTCGTTCGCTTGATTCGTACATTCGGTCATGCTATTGGCTTGCGTTGGCAATCATCATCGGTGGTTGCTGCAGGATTTTTTTCCTGCCACAGAACCTAAGTGCTACTGCCATCTCAGTCGTAGTCGCCATCACATAGCCGTCATATCGCTGCCGTTTTGCAAAATTGTGGTTGTCGTGCTCTGCATGTCGGTGTCGTCGCACTCCACGTGTCATTGTCGCCTTGCCCTCGTCGTCGTAATCCGACCTCATCGCCGTCATTTCGGTGTCCTGCTCGAGCGTCGTCGCAGTCATCAGCGTCGCGGCCGTGTCGTCGTACTGTCACGGTCGTATTCGTGACATCACCGCAGTATTTTGTGCTCCAACATCGTTTTTTATTCTTGACGTTGGATGATCGTCGTCGTGGTGCCATTGTAACTCCATTGTCTCCCTCCCTTGCACACATGCGAGCACGCATTCTTTCGCCAGACAGATATGCAGTATCTGGTACGATGATGCGGGGAGCTAGTAAGAGTGCAAGACAGTCAGACAGGTGGGCGGTTATACGCATAGTGAAGCATAGCGTAGCCATACATAAGGCACCTACTCAGTGCAGTAGCAGCAGCAGCTTTTATGTTGAGCTTCCACATGTTTGCAATTGTTTATATACAAGTGTGTGTTTCTTTTTTTTAATATATGGTTTTACTTGCCAAAAGACAATATGATTGAGGCAAGCCGTTGTAGGGCACTGCGAAATAATTTGAGATGCTTGGGTTCTTTATCGTGCAAATAAATCTAAATACACAGGTGTTTTCAAATTTCGCCAACAGCGAAAACGCACCCACCGTGGCCGGGATTCGATACCGTGACCTCATGCATAGCAGCCGAGCACCCTAAGCAACCACAGCGTGTCTGCGTACATTAAAGCAAGGCTTTCACTGCCTACCTTCCTGGGTTCGGCATGGCTGCTGCTTCTGGTTCAGTTGGTACCTTGGCGGATATATTTGCGAATATAAATGTGCGAAGGTTATTTGTGAGTGTAACGGGCTCGTGTGACGCCCGTATGCTAACCGGCAAACTAGTGCCAGTGTATACACGTTTTGAATAATAAAAGAAAGTGCGTTCTACATGGAACCTTACCATAAAAATTTTGCGTAGGTATCTCTGAAGAACAGACATCCTAAAGAATTACGACATTACAATATATTGGTTCTTTAAAGCACTTCATTTTATAGCCTCTAAGTATAAGAGTTTAACTATAATAATTTTAAGGGATAACTTGTTATTATGAGCAATACTCCTGACTCAAATCATGCGATGAACCTAAACCCAACTTGCCCAATTCCCCATAATCCAAACGCTATGAGGCGGAATCTAGTACGTCTAAAAAAAAGTTGGAGGACGCTAAAGCTTTGCCTTTAAGAATGGAACGCGGTAACGATCAAAGATATCTGACTGCTTCTCATGTTTCCTAGCAGCTTCAGCTTAAGTAACCTTTATGTTTGCCGGGAAACGCTTGCGGTGAAGCCTATGCACGAAGGCGAGCATACTGAAACGATCCCGCTTTCCTCTTTCTGTTCCCCCTTTCCCTTCCCCCGGTGTAGGGTAGCAAACCGGACGCTCGTCTGGTTGACCTCCCTGCCTTTCCTCTCTTTACTATCTCTCTCTCTCTCTGATAGAAACGCGGCCTTTTGCGCGGGCCGGTCCTGAAGGTAGTGCACAGCCGCGGTTTGTGTTGTGTTTGTGGGCTGTCATTCTCAAAATTCTCAGGAATAACTTTGTCAAAAATGTAATACAAGGTATGAGCAACTGTAGTGATAGAATGGTTTGGCAATATAACCCTCATATAGCGTATGTAATACGGCAAGGCGAGGCATACACATATACCTAAATATATACGGAAACTTTGCATCACGGACAACGCCATCGACACCGGATCTTCTGCGACACGGGGCACTTAACTCCATCGCGTTAAAATAGCCTCGAGATTAACGCACATGGAACTTAGTTCCTGCAAGTAATTTTACATCGTAGCGAGAGGGGAAGTGGACAGTCTTTAGATCCACATGTACCTAGCTTTACTGATATTAGAAGCATGCTGAAGAAGTTCTTTTTCTTTGCCTCCGGCGATTGACAACTGCGCTCCATTTATTGTCGTTCTATCATAAGCATGACTTTCGACGAATCTAGTGATTCCAAGATATTTTAATCTGTTGATAGCTTCACAATTTATAGGAAGGATCGGGCTGTCCATCGCGGAGTCGCCGTTCTTTTCGGCACTTCTTAAGACAATCACTCTATAATCTTTGTTTCACTGTCTTCCTTTTTTCTGTCCCTTTTCAAGAAATGTATCTTGCGCCACAAAGTATACCTAAGGATCAAATATGTCCACAGCGATACAATAATTTCCATCTCACATGTATGTCGCAGGTATATCACGAAATAAGCGCATTTACCGCTAAGCCAAGTTGTCCGCCAGTGTTTGTCGTTGGAAGGCATAGAAGGCGTCATCGAACGAATACATTCAACTATTAACATATGGTTCCTGCTACTCTAACTTTTGTTGCTGTTACTTTCCCATCCATTCTTAAATCTAGTAATAAAATACTGACAAGTAATTAAACCTCTTTCTGATAACCTTATTAGACTACTCTTCTGCTTAACCATATTGCAAAAGTAATTCCGAAACTCACCTTGACAAAGCTTCTTTCAAAACCCTTTAGGTAACTCTTAAAAGAGTTCATAATTTACATAACTTTGAGTATTCAATTACTTTCATTGTGACAGTCGACAAATCTGCTCTTGCTAAACCTGTCTACCTACTGGATTACCATTCTTCACCTTGCTTCGACTATATTCACACTAAGTTCTCCAAAAATACTTTCGGCTACAAAAATTACGAATGGTCACTCGGTACAGGTCTTTTTCCTGATAAACTGCAGGTAGGGAAAGTCCCCCCTCCACACATCTGCGAAATAAAATTTACCAACTACCGCCCTATTTCTCTTAGAAGCACATGTTGCAAGCTTTTAGAACAGTGGAGCGAGAAACCTTGTCAATTTCTTTGATAACCCTTTGTTTTGTTGAGTTGCACAGCTTCGCTTCAGTATTTAATAATGCGAGACTCAACTCGTATCTTTTACTCATAAAATGTGCGGAATTTTGATTGTTAATCGTACATATACGCTGAATGACTTTTCTTGGATTTCTAGGAAGGGTTAAATAGTATCATTAGCTTTTATGTCACAAAACAAACACTTGAATCTTTGGGATTATCTTTTAAAATGGGTGGAATGTTTTCTGTTCATTGCTCGAAATACGTTACTACTAACGGCTATAATTTATCGATGATTTATCAGGTATGCCCAAAGCGTCGGTTCTCTGTTCCTTGTTGTTCATGATACACATGAACAGCCAAATTTGATGCGTATCCCTTGACATTAATCTCTTTAATGAGGAGTGAGGCAATTGCAGAGGAATTACTACCGATTCTGATACTAGATGTCTTCTGTCCAACCTGACTTGATAGCCAACTGGTTCAGTCTGAACCAGTTGGTTCTTCCAGTTGGCAGTCAGCGCTTGTCTGTGGTATTTGTTTCCTTGTGTCCTCGTCTTTTTCGCGCTGTTTCACCTCAGTTCTTTGTCTCTAAACCGTGGAATAAAGATTTATTTATTAAATTTATTTATTCTTTCTTATTTATTTATTTATTTATTTATTTATTCATTCATTCATTCATTCATTCATTCATTCATTCATTCATTCATTCATTCATTCATTCATTCATTCATTGTACCTAAAGGGTCCCGTGACAGGCATTAAATGAGGCCTGTGTACAGGGAATATAATGACGTAATTACAGCGAAGAAAAAGAGGGGAATGCAGGTCAAAATATAAACAACTCAGTTAGTCACTATAGAACACAATGAATAAAGTAACCTATAATGACGCGCAGCAGCATATGCGATAAGCCTGTGTGTTATCGTTGGTGCACGTGATTTGTTCGGTGACGGATTTGAATTCTACAGGGCCGGTGATTGTGGCGATATGGATCGAAAGGCAATTCCAGTTACGAACCCACCATGGTGGCTTAGCTGCTATGGTTTTGCGCTGCTATGCGCGAGGTCGCTGGTTAAAATCCTGTCCGCGGCGGTCGCATTTCGATGGGGGCGACGTGCAAAAACGCCCGGGTTCTCTCCACTGGATGTCCGTTAAAGGACTCCAGGTGGTCAGTTGTTCCAGAGCGGTCCAATACGGTGTGCCTCATAATTATAACGTGCTTTTGGCATCTAAAAGCCCAGAATTAAATTTTTGTGTGCCATTGGGGACGTACTACCCTTCAGTAAGTATTCTTGACGGCAACTTGATGGTGTCCGCCACATTTCAATCAACCTTTCACGCTAACTAGGGTCACTGTTCTATTCTAGTTGTCTTGCTGCTTTCACCGTGGACCTGGTGGCCAGGCCTTCTTCTACGATGGCGTCTGGCAGCCCGCGACGGACTTGGTGGCCAGCTGTTTTAGCAGCCTGGTGTCTCGATGCCCACCTCCGTGTGCTGTGGATCTGGTGGCCAGCTGTTCTCGTGGCTTCTTGGGCTGCTGATCAGAAGGTCGTGCATGCGTTGAGGAATCACAGGCGGCAAATTTTTTTTTCTGCATGAACTTTAATCTAAGAACAAGTTGGCGGAGTTGTTAGTTAACATGTACAAAGTCATCGTTTTTGCTAACTTCGTTCTGTTCACGTTGTTTGATTTCGTTTATTTATTTATTTATTTATTTATTTATTTATTTATTTATTTATTTATTTATTTATTTATTTATTTATTTATTTATTTATAGAATCCTGCGGACTCATGGTCCAAGCTGCGTGGTCGATACAAATACTAAAGAAATAAAAAAAAGCAGTAACCAAAAATAAGCAACAATAATACAGGCTCAGAAAGGTTATTTCACAGTTTGATCACTTGCTTTGATAAGGCAGTTCCATTCACTAATCCTTGTCGGGAAATAAGAAAACTTGAATAGGTCCGTCCGAGCGAAATATGGGGTTAGGGCATTTTCATTGTGGTGTCGGGTGGGCCTGCTAGTTAAGGGCGTCAAATATGTTGATTTATCTATCGCTAGTTTGTTTTCCAAGAGTGGGGAAAGAAATTCTAATCTGAATTTTTGCCTTCGTGCCTGTAATAGGTTAATGTCATTTTCTTGCATTAAATCAGAAGGTGAGTGAGAGAAGGAAGAGGTGCTCAAAAAAAAAGGATGGACACAGCAAAAAACGAAGTCTGCGGAAAAATGCGCTCAAGTAATCAAATACATTATGTCAATGAATTGTTCGCAGTACAGTTGTGTCCTGCATGTCACGCAGTTGTATAACCAGCAATCCCTTCGAAATCTCTTATGCATGTCACCTGAAAGCAAAATCCCTGCTCTATATGTTAGCACCGGTAGAATGCATTGATTGTGCAGCTTTCGTTTCAATGATGATAAGCTTCTAGTTAACATCTGGCAATGTGTGCCGTCGTACGCGCTCCAACCCATTTTTATTCTTCTGTAAATTTCCTTCTCATGATCAGGGTCCCCCATGAGTAATTGACCTCGGTAAACATACTCCTTCAGACTCTAGTGGGTGACTGGCATCTCCCTGCAATCACCAATTACCCCCGTGCTGCGCCAGCCGATTTGAACTTGCGCCTGCAAATTTCCCAATTTCATCACCCCACCTAGTCTTCTGTCGTCCTCAACTGCGCTTCCCTTCTCTTCACTAGCACTAATTCTGTAACCATAATGGTCCACTGGTTATATAGCCTACGCATTAAATGGCCTGCACAGCTCCATTTTTTCTCTTAATGTAGATAAGGATATCGGCTACCCGCGTTTGCTCTCTGATCCACACCGGTCTCTTGCTGTCTCTTATAGCATTCTTCGTTCCATTGCTCTTTGTGCTGTCCTTAGCTTGTTCTCGAGCTTCTTTGTCACTCTCCAAGTTTCTGCCCTATATGTTAGCACCGGTAGAATGCATTGATTGTACAGCTTTCTTTTCAATTATGATAAGCTTCTAGTTAGGATCTGGCAATTTGTGCTGTCGTACGCGCTCTAACCCATTTTTATTCTTCTGTAAATTTCCTTCTCATGATCAGGGTCCCCTATGAGTAATTGACCTAGGTAAACGTACTCCTTCAGACTCTAGTGGCTGACTGGCGATCCTGAACTCTTGTTCCGTTGCCAGGCTATTGATTATTGTCTTTGTCTTTTGCATATCAATCTATAACCCTACTCTAACTCTCTCTCTCTCTCTGTTAAGGTCCTCAATCATGTGTTTTAACTTGTCCCCAGTGTTGCTGAAAAGGAGAATGTTATCTAAAAACCGAAAGTTGCTAAGATATTCACCATGGATCCTAGTTCCTAAGCCTTGCCAGTGTAATAGCCTAAATAAATAGCTTAAATACATACTTCTCCCAAGCATGCGATGATAGCATTGGAGAGATCGTGTCTCCGTGCTTAACCTCTTTTAAAGGTATCTTTCTACTTGTGGAGAATCAAGGTAGCTGTGGAACCTTTGTATATATTTTCCATAATATTCGCGAATGCCTCCTGTACTCCTTGATTACATAATGCCTATATGACTGCTGGTATCTCTACTGAATCAAATGCCTTCGCATAATCTATATGAAAGCCATATAGAGGTTGATTGTACACTGCAGATGTCTCGATTACCTAATTGATGACATGGATGGGATTCATTGTAGAGTATCCCTGCCTAAAGCCAGCCTGTTCTCTTGGTTGGCTGAAGTCAAGTGTTGCACGTATTGGAAGTTATTGGATACTAATCCAGCAAACCACGTTATACCCTAGTTCATTCTAGACTCCTTGTCCAGCAAATAGTGAAGTGAAGCCACAGCAGTCGTGGCAGTCAGACAGCCGAACGTATAGAAATGTATCAGGTGAATGAAGGACGAGTGCGAATGTGCCTATCACCATTTGGGATAATGAAACAAGAAACACCTACTACATTTGAGTGGTTTACAGGACGTACATTTATCTTGGTGCAATCCAATGCCGGGCTCTGCTATTGGAATTTTGTGAATGCCCCATCACTTTAAAGCTCCTCGATGAAAAATTTTACTCCGCCTTTATGGTAATTAAATAGAGATATGGATAATGCAAAAATGGACGAAAACAAGCGAAGCACGTGAACCAAGCGAGATCTTGTGACAAAATCAGGTATAGGAGAAATATATCATGTTATCCATTCCGATATACCATAACCCCTTATGCGACAGAGCAACTGATTCCACGCTCGAACACGACAAAACTAACCGATATGTCTTCTAACCTCTCAAGTATTTGTCGTTTTTACTGGTTTTTGTCCAAACTGGCTTAGTCGGCTCATCTGGTTACCCTATGCATCTCATAGCATCTGTCGGCGAATTCGAACTTAAAAAAAGCTTTGTAAAGAAATAATAGGAGGCCAACCCGAAGGAAAAGAACCATAGCAATCACCACAATCAGCATACTCTCCCAGCGATTTTCATAACCCTTGACTGGTGCCAGCATATTGAATCTTAAGCCTGTCAAAGTTCTAATTTTACCGCGCCAACTAATTGTCTGCCGTCCTCAAGCTTCCCTTCACTTGGCACGTATTCTGTAACTGTAACGCACCACCTCCCGTTATCTGCCCTACGCAATACACAGCCCACCCAGCTCAATCTTTTCCTCTTAATGTCAACTAAAATACTGGCCACCCCTGTTTGCTCTCTACTTCACATCACTGTCTACCTATCTCTGAACGTTACTTTTAACACTTTCTTCTCAGGGTTATTTGTTTATGCGCAAGTGTCTGCCCCAGATATTTGTACCCGTAGAATGCAATGATTGTACACTCTTCAAGGGTAGCGGTAAGCTGCCGGTCATGATTTTATAATGCGTACGGTATAGGATCCAACCGTTCCTATTTTTCTGTAAGCTCCCTCGCCATGATTAGACACCATAGCTAGGCTATCAAACATTACCTTTGTCTTATGCATAGTATTATTTAGCCTTACGTTCACTTCGTTCGCTCAGTCATACCACAGCAGCCGTAGTGCCTTAGTTACGAAATCCCACAATCGAAAAAAAAAACATATTGTACAGGGAATGATACACGCGTTATAATTTCTGTGCAACTAATCTGGTACGGTTATAACCAAGAATTGATTTTTCTAGCAAAGCTCATCACAAGAACCGCATTATTCCGCGGGCGGAAGGCGAAATATAATATTCCACAATCTTCCATCAGGCATCACGTAGGCAGATCTGCAAGCTGCGTTAAGCGAAGGTCGAGTGAGCATGAGCGAAGTGTAAGAATGTCATATTGGCGTTCGGCTTCCAGGCATACAGTCATCCCCGAAACTTGAAAGAAACGCACCACCTGCTTATACGTAATCAGGTTAGGCGAGATAGATTAAGGTAAGCTTGAGGTAAGACTATGGCGGTTGGGTTTGTCATGTGTTAGCATCGCATGGCTCTTCCTGTACTACTCTGCATTATACCGCCATTCCGTCATGAATTGCGGTATAATGACACCTGCTGTATCATGGCCTTTGCGGTATCATGTCCTAGGCTCTTCTGTGCAACCTACTACATTGAATGTAAAGAGCAGGGCGCAAAGATCAGGATCCTGATCGTTGCGCCCTGCTTTTTACATTCAAGCATGAACCAACTAGCCCAAGCAAGAGTTTTACTTGAGCATACTATAATACCTTGCACTTTGTTCCTACGTTTTGATTTTTCGCTCTGGTCAGGCATAGCATTCTTGCCTTTCAAGAATGATTCATTTGTTCGGAGTTGGTGCTGTGTTCATGTGCTTAGCTTGCGTTCGCCTGTTTCTTTATGTATATATATAAACGCGACAGACCGCGTTTGTGGTGCTGTGCCAAGCTCGTTATCCTTGTGCAGTGCCCAGAACACTGGCGGCCGTATCCTTCAATGAGCCCTGTGCAGTGTCTCGCGAAAGTGAATCTCCGTTAGAGATCGCACAAAGTAACGCACCTCCTTTTGCAAGTTGAAACAACAACAACAAAAATAAAAGAAACTACTACCGATTGTGAGCATAAACTGGGCTTATTCTGTCGTTTTTGTTGCTAGATTTCACCTGACGCAGTCATGGCAGGATGCAAACGCCAGTAGAAGTGGCGATGTCTTTCTGTCCCCAGTAAAATGTGTAGGATTCCATAGTGAGTAACACTGCGCGGGAGTACTCAGGACTGCTGATGACTTAAATTTTGTGTGAGATTATGACGGCGTTGGATGTTGTTCATAATACAACCCCGAGATTTTCGTGTGTCCTCCTTGGTCTCAGTTCTCGTCAAGTACACGTGTGATGTCTTTCTTTTTTCAACGCTGCCGTGAACGAACGGCACGAGATCGACCTGGTTGGGCAAGGACGATTCTGGCCTTTCGTGGGTCGTCACAAGGTCCCGAGTGGGAGGCAGCATGGTGGCCTAACTTAAGATCCAGCCAAAGTGAGCTCATATTCTTTTCGCTCTGCAAAGGAAATCGCGTAAAAGACAGTTACACGCAGTGTAAGTACGAGTACGGCAACGTTTCTTATAACGCTTAGCAGTCAAGCGTAAACAAGACGCAATAATAATAATTATTATTATTTGTTTTGAACACCTATATACGATTAACATCATAATTAAAGCAGCCACAGTGATCCCACCTGACTGATTTTATGACAAAAAGAAAATTAAACTTGTGAAGTTGGAAGCTATCCAGTGAATCATCGTATGGAGAACGCAGTACGTATAGCAGACGTGCGTTGCCAACAATCGTAGTATCATAGAAAAATAGCAGTAGAGTATTTGCGTTTACAGTATGCATTTGACGCTGCTTTACAGCAAACTTTCATTTATAAGGCATGATTCGTGTGCGCTGCTGCAGTGGCTACAGTTTTCACTCCGGCATCCCAGTAACGAAATCTCTCTTGTCGACGTACTTCGCTTTGCTGTCCTATAATTGCTTGTACAAATTAGGAGCTGTCCACGTTGACTTCCCTCAGAATTCTCGAGACACATTGCAATATATAACCCCACGATATAAAGCCGCAGCAAAAAACACAGTGCGCGTTGCCAGGTTTCTTCCTGCTTTATGGTGACGCAAGGCCATTCCGCGTAAATCTGCCACCCGTACTTGCCACTGGCCACTAAAATACGAGGATATTTTAATTCAAGCGAAGCTCCTAGGCTCCCATTTCTGCGTTCCGCGTCGGAGTCCCTCGGCGTGACCGAGCGAACGAGCACAACGAAGGATGAAAGAGCGAACTTGGAGCCCAAAGGGGATGACAGATGACTATGGCAAATAGAGTGCGAGGAGGAACGCGGAGGAGGAGGGTATGGCGAAAGCGTGATAATAAAGGTACAGTGCTGCGCAAGGCGGGCTCTGCCGCGACGACCACAAGGAGATGGCGCCAGAGTAGCGCCTCGTTGTCTGGCATGCGGTGAGCGCGTCCACCGATATATATAGAAACAAAGCACTGCATGAGCGGAGGTCTGTTTGCGGCGGCTGCTATGAATTGCGCCCACGCGTCAACCACGCGCTGCCTCTCGCGATCTCGTGTTTAGCCAGAAAGTCGCGCTACACTTCGTTCTATTTGCAACGTGCCACACGAGAAAGACTCTCCGCTTAGACCGATATATCGCGAAATGAAAACGTGTGCAGAGCTGCGCTGAAATTTCGCAGTAGGTAGTAGCGTAATCGTCGGTGAATTTTTTAAACGAGAATAGCATTCTACATGTTTGTCATGAGGTCGGACTAACTTAAGTTTTAAGTTCCCCAATCAGAAGTTAATGAGCCCACCCACTGAATTGAAACTCAATACTGATAGTATTATAAATGATAACGGCACAGAACAAATCGTACAACGAGAATAATTCAGTTATGTGTACTATCGTGTGCTGCAAGTGTCATTCCGAATTAGGTCGGTTTGCATTGTTTGGAAAATTCGCCCGGGTTGCGGTACGTTTGTTCATATGTTGGTTTTTAATTCCCATTAAACTCTTTCACGCCAATAATGTGTACGGCATAAGGTTTCTCTGCCGAGGGAACAGGGGTTACGAGCCTTCAAGCCAACTTGTCTTGCTGAGCTTGTGATGGTATGTGCTCCTATTCAATGAACTTCTTTTAGTCCATCTTGGCTTACTGTATACTTATTTGTCACTATCGGTATGCGCCGCTCTTCAATAAAACTTTTTCGCCCCAACTAAGATCAATAGGTTCTAGCGGCCCGGTGCCTTGGTCCACGCCTTGCGAACCTGGTAGTCAGCTCTTCAATTGTCCTGGTGTCTTGCTATCCCCTCTTCAGGCTTGGTGACCACATATTTTCTTGCGGCCTAGCGTATTGGCACCCACGCTGCGGACTCTGTGGCCAATTGTTCTATCGACCTGGCATGTTGCAGCCCGGCCTGTGGACCTGGTTGCCACTTCTAACAGCCTAGCGTCTTGCTGCCCGCACTGCAGACCTGGTGGCCAACTGGACTAGCGGCTTGGTATTATGCTGGCTGCTCTGCACACCTTGTGGCAAGATCATCTAGCAGCCTGCTGCCTTGCTACCTGGCTTGCGGACCTTGTGGCTAGCTGCCCTAGAGATCTGGTATGTTCCTGTCCGCACTACAGACCTAATAGTCAGTTTTGTTAGAGGCCTGATGACTATCTGACCAGCCTGCAGTCATGGTGGCCAGGTCTTCTAACGACCTGGTATCTTGCTACCTAACATGTCCACCAAGTGCATGGCAGTTCCGGAGGCCTGGTGTCTTGCTGCCTTCTCTGCGGACCTGGTGACCGGCTGTTATACAGGCCTGGTGTGCTGCTAATCAGAAGATAGCGCCCGCGGAATAGTCACAGGAGGAAAAATTCTGTTTTTATATCACAATATCTTCATAAACATGGCTAGTTAAGCGAGTTTGCGAGTTAGTATCATTCAAATGAGCGTCTGTGCTTACTTAGTTCCTTTGTTTGATTTCGGCCATTTCCTTGCATTTAAATGCAGCCTTCGCTGCCGTAACCGGCGCTGTAGAAAGCACTAATATGGCGGCTTGCTTTCGCCTTGATTTTGCACTCAATGGGGATTGTCTGCCTTCGTGAATAGCTTTAGATTAAACCGTCCGAACGAAACCCACGCTGCTTTTCTGAAGACACAAAAAGTAGCTGAAAGGTTCCTGGCTGCTAGTTTATATCCGTGGCTATTGCTTCAAGCGATGCAGGGACGAAGAGTCAGGCAATGTTTCGCTTCCCAAATGAGGTGAACGCACTCCGCAAGTATTTTCAAATAATTACACTCTGTCAGCTTTTGGGGTACAACCCATACTCGACGTGCTTTCCACTGCTTCATGCTGTAACCACTTTGTTTTTTGTGCCTGTTATCTGGGCGCATCAGTGGTTAGACAAGGATGAAAGAGCGAACTTGGAGCCCAAAGGGGATGACAGATGACTATGGCAAATAGAGTGCGAGGAGGAACGCGGAGGAGGAGGGTATGGCGAAAGCGTGATAATAAAGGTACAGTGCTGCGCAAGGCGGGCTCTGCAGCTGTTTTTCAGTGCAGTACGTCGCTGAATTCGATGTTGACGCGTTGAAAAAAATAACCTGTTTTTTTTTTTGCGGAACGCAATTAAACTTGATAATGTATTCGATCACTTACCTTTTGACAGCTTCCTGCTTGCCGGCGTTTCACTCTGTTGTTGATTTCTTTCGCGGCACCATCAGCGAAAAAAAAAAATCGGAATCTCTATAACACGAGAACCAGGTTTCGCAGAACGAGAAATCCCACCACTGTCCGTCGCACATGTTCGAACATATTAGAAGCGAAGCTTTTATTTTAGAGCCATGTACAGGCGCCCAAATCTTTAACTGGTGTGCGGGAGCGGCGACTTTTCCGTGCGTCAGCGCCGTTTGACGGGGCGAGGCTGGAAACAGTCTGAGGCTAAGCGCATGCGTACAAAGCGCGCTCAGCTGGGCCCATCGTCTACTAGGCTGTTTCCAGCCTCGCCGCGTCATACGGCGCTGACGCCCGGAAAAGTCGCCGTTCCCGCACACCAGTTAAAGATTTGGGCACCTGTACCATTAACGCTGATGTGCATAATCGTTTCTCACGTTAAGCAACGATCGAATTGATTAATTGTTCGTACACAACCTTCACCTTGTTCAATTTTTGCACTTCTGAACTTCAACTTTCCGAAGGGGTTTAGACATAGAACCACAAAATCAGGCGGGTGCACTGTGCCACACATTTGCGTAGTGATGTCACGAGGACGAACGCAACGTGTGATGCTTGAGGGAAGAGTGCTGATGAAGGGTGTTTGGACGTAGAAGTAGGACACATACCTCATCACACGTATGCAGGACATGTTCAAGATAGTCGTAACCTTGAGAAAGCGTTGTTCGACAGCTTTTCCTACACAGTCAGATACGGCCTTTAACGCTGTGATGTGGCAACTGGGTGCTCCTGTCCCTGAGAATACTTGAGGAGCGACCATACCATTATGGGAAAGAATTTCTTAGGTCAGCGCACCTGGGTAAAATGAGAAAAAATGGCGTTTCCGTTGCCTATGCTGAAGTATTAGTGAGACCAATGAATAGTATACCATTCTGTTTCTACATTTACGAGTTTTCTTTGGGGACGATCCTTGAAACTTGTTTTTGTGCAGTATGGATGTTCTGTCTTCTGTTCACTTCTGAACTCTGTTTTCACTTGCCACGTCATTCTTTAAAGGGTAAAGTGGAGCCTAGTGATTTTGTCGCATTCATTTAACAATGTCTAATAATACCACAACTATTACTACTGCTAGTAAGAATAATCAGCGCCAGCGACATTCTGAGCACAGCGTCAGGATTGCGACACAACAGTGTTTATATGACGACGTGATGGTGGCTATGTCATTGGGGACATGAATACTTACGTAACAGGAAGAAGTAGCAACTCAACGTGTATCGCGCGTGCGTTGTCATTGACGATGATGCTTAAACAGCGGCGGTGACGACAGTAGCAGCGCGCGCTGTCACATGTTGATGGTTGAAACTTCTAAGTGAATAATTTTCTTGCCTCTTCAGCACGTTTTCGTGGTTAGTCTGTGGTGAATGGTCAGTGGTAGGACTCGGAGAGGAAAATGATCGTTCTTTGGTTTGTTAATTTGTTTGTTAGTTCAATTCGTTCGCGGGTTACTTTCGTTGCTAGTTCAATTTGTTCGTTCGCTTCGTAGATTGTTCGTTCAAGTGCTTCGTTCGCGAAGTAGCTTGGTAGTTCAATTCATTAGTTCATACTTTCATTCGCTCTTTCAGTAGTTCGTGAATTGGATCGTTAAACCATTCATTAGGTGGATAGTTAGTCTGTTCCTTTTTTCGTTGGTTTGTTTGTTGGTTCATTCGTGTATTTGTTTGGGTTATTGGCTTGCACTGGTAATCATTGTCGATGGTTTCTGCACAATTTTTTTCCTGCCAAACAACCAAGTATTCACGCCAACCCCATCATAACCACCATCACAGAGTCGTAATATCACCGTCGTCTTGCACACTTGTGGCTGCCATGCTCAGCATTTCGATTGTCTCTGCATACATTGGAGGGAACCAGACCTACGTTTAGCATAAACAAACTTGTTTAGAGTAGTTATCTCGGGTTACTGAGAAGCACAGCTAACGGCAGTGTGCCGCTTTTGAACACACACTGAATTTTTTTAACAGGGGAAGCAGTTATTTCACACGCATCTAACTTTGTGAAAGCATTCGCCAGAGCCCTTCCCCCATTTTCGCTAAATTTGAGCTCGGTGGCATTTGTTGTTTTACCAGCGAAACGCGCTAAATTCTGAGCTCTAGCAAAACACGCGTACCACTCCGAAATGCTTGCATATGTAACTCATTGTAAAATCCAGAATATACCCACCAACTCATAACTGTACGCACATTACCGATTACCTTGCTCTTACTTTCACCAAGCAGGAAGACGGCGCACCCTCATTATTACGGAGGACAGTGGGCGAACGTCTTATCATGGATCAAAACCACCGTAAAAAAGAGGACTGAATAATTTTTCTAAGGTTCCAAATAAAACCAGTAGCATTAACATTTGTGCTTGCACTGTACGTAACGTACCCATCATACATTCTTTGACACAGTTCTTCCCGGGCATTCGGAAACGTAGTTAATAACGGGAGCGTGAAATATAGGAACACTTTGTAAATATTTTTTTTGCAGAAGTTATTTTTGATCCCCATGTATTTATCTTCAAATGCCAGTTTTACATACTAGTCCGTTTATTGTTGCTAACTTTGATCTTGGTGACATTTGTATGTATGCATCGGCCGCGTGCAAAATTTCGCTCTGCTGTCAAAGTTAGCTATATATTCTCTGGATCGTTCTATTACACAATTAATTTCAAACGGTGCAGTAAACCCTCATATTTCGAACTTTGCGTACGCATTAGCCATAACATGTTCCTTGTTTTAACAAAATCTGGAAAACTTGCATTATCTAGTTTAGAGGACGCCGAAGAAACAAACTGCAAGCTTTCCATGGCACATGAAAGTAAGGAAAAAGGAAACGAAGTTTCCTTAATTGATACTAATTATTCTATAAAAAAACTAGGAAAACGAAAGTTTTGCCACGCACTGCATTTAACACTGGAACTAATTTATCAGAAGTTGAAGCTTGTGTCTCGTGTACTTGTCTTGCGACTTTGGTAAATATAGCGAATTGCGGCAGTACGACGCCCTGGAACGCTTGGATAAGTATACCTTTCTACATGGCACGACACCGGGCACGACACCGCCGTAACCATGCGCTGCTCACAACTGCTATTCTTCCAGGCCGCACTGTCATGGGGCGTCCTTTCTTGGCTTCCTGGCTCTTTTCCTACGAGCTTCGTTGGTCCACCGCTGCTTATGCCGTTCCTGCCGCAATCTCTGCCGTGTTTGGATGCAACTGCTCCCTATGTCTGGCAACGCGGATTGGGAACGTATACCGGCGACGCAAGCGCATCAAAGTATAAATTGGAGCCAGCCACCAGCATCGTCGGGCACGACACCGCCGTAACCATGCGCTGCTCACAACTGCTATTCTTCCAGGTCAGTTACTTGAGCCGCGCCGCATGTTCCAAAACTAGCAATTGCTGTCTTATTGCGGTGTCGTGCCCATTAGAGCTGTCTAGCGTTAAAAGGCTGATGTTGACTTGTTTGCAGTGTGTATCTTCTTCCCTCGTTAACTTGCTTCTCATGTTATCGGGTGATGTTGAGTCGAATCCTGGCCCAATGAGCAAGACTGAGTCCGCCGCTTTCGAATCCGCCCTGGAGGCAATTGAAAAATTGGAATCTGGGTTGAAGTCAGTTCTGCTTGAATTCAAGGGCATCAAGGATGAACAAGCCGCTACTAACGATGAAATCAAGAAACTTTTAGCGAGAGTCACTGCACTCGAAGCTAGTGGAACCGTTACTGCTACCACTGAAGCGGTTCCCCCTCAGAATACCCTGCAAGATATTTCAAGCCAGCTACAGCGAATAACAAACAGATGTGACGATGCAGAAAACAGATTAAGACGATCAAACCTATTATTTTTCGGGATCGAGGATGACGAAAAAGAAGATTGGGCCACGTCTGAAGAAAAGATTAAGAAGTTTTGCGAAGAAAAACTCGAACTTCCCACAGCCAGTATGCAGTACGAACGGGTTCATCGCCTAGGACAATATTCTACTGAAAAAAAAAACGGCCCATAATCGCAAAACTGTGTTCATTCAAGGACAAGCAAAGTATCCTGTCCGCAGCACGTAAACTTAGGGGGACAACATTTTCAATTGGTGAAGACTTCGCGCCATCAACACGTGTTGCTAGAAGAAAGCTGGTAGCTTTTGCCAGGCCACTTGAAAAGCCTTTTAAGTTGGTGCTCGACAAGCTATATATAGACAAACAAGTATATGTCTATGACACCGCTAGCGACTCAGTGATGCAATCTACCAGATAGCTAGACACAAGCCCAAGCTCGCAAAATGATCAGCTGCCTTTCTTGCCGCAAGCCGCTCTCTCGCTCTCAGTGGCCTACACTAACATCCGAAGTTTGCTACTTAAACGCGATACCCTTTGTGGTTTTTTAGACGATAGTGACTCTGACATAGTAGTACTAACTGAAACATGGTTGAATCCAGATATCGACGACAATGAGATCCTGCCAACAAATAATCTTTACAAAATTTATAGAAACGACCGCATCGATAGGCGCGGTGGGGGTGTACTTATGGCCATTAAGAAAACCCTTCATTCATATTTTATCGATTCAGGGTCATCTCTCGAGATTGTGTGGGCTGCTTTTTATGTGTCCTCTAGTGCTGTACTTATTGGCGCCTGTTACCGGGCCCCAGATTGCAACCATTCCTTTTTGAATGACTTGCGGGACAGTGTCACTAAAGCGCTGCAGCTGTGTCCATCCAACCACGTTTATCTTCTTGGTGATTTCAATTTTCCGCTTATCGACTGGGAACATATGTCATCTTCATGTCAGGCGTCTCTGGAACTAATCAATCTAACGTTAGATTTTAACCTGTTCCAAATAGTGAAGGCCCCTACACGCTCTTCCAATATCTTGGACTTGGTTTTCACAAACGCTCCTGACACCATTACTTCCATTTCAAATATGAGCGGCTTTTGTGATCATAACCTCATCCAACTAGCTGTTAGCATCCCGAAGCCCGTGTCTGGCACAACAACTAAACAAATTCGCGATTATAACAGAGCAAATTACGATGAGATTAACTCCCAACTTGAAGAATTTTTTTGCCAAGTGCTACTACCTTCATTTCATTGTCGATCCGTAAACGACAACTGGGTGCTCTTCAGGGACAAATTAACAGCATTAGTAGACCGTTACGTCCCGATAATCTCCATAACTAACGACAAATCCAGCCCTTGGTTCAACAAGTCTCTTCGCAAACTAAAGAATAGAAAGAAGCGTTGTTATAACAGGGCTAAACGCGTACGCACTGCTGAGGCTTGGCAGGCATACAAAGACAGTTTAAACAATTACTGCTCAGCGATATCTTCCGCCAAAGATAAATATTACTCTCAAGACCTACCATCGCTGCTTACTTCCAATCCTAAAAAATTTTGGCAAACCATTTCCCCGACAAGAGATACTAACACCATAACTTTGCACGGAACAGAAAACATACCTATTTCTAGCGCCGATTGCCCCACCGTATTCAACACGTTTTTTTCATCTGTTTTCACTTAGGAGGACGTTTCCAATGTTCCAACTTTTCCTGAGCTTGATGCCGCATACATGGAACCAATCGATATCACTGTTGAAGGCGTTACATTACTCATTAGTAACCTCAAAAAATCTACTTCCGCCGGTATTGACAACATTAATTCTAAGATTTTAAAGAACACCATCGCTGCCTCAAGCAAGATCTTATGCCATATTTTTCATAAATCCCTAGCATCTGGAAAGTTACCCACCGATTGGTTAATAGGAAAAATAATACCAATTCACAAATCTGGAGATGTTCGTACACCTGACAACTATCGGCCCATATCTTTAACCTGCATAGGTTGTAAAATGCTCGAGCACATAATCACTTCCCACGTGTACAGCCACCTAGAAGGTCACAATTTCTTTTTTTCTAATCAGCATGGTTTTAGGAAAGGATTTTCTTGTGACACGCAATTGTTCGAACTAACGACTGACTTGCACTTTAACCTGGACTGCAACCTTCAAACTGACTGTATCTTTCTTGACTTTTCTAAAGCTTTTGACCGAGTGCCCCACTGTCGCCTAATTTCTAAATTATCTGCCTTACGACTTGATTCTTTAACATTATCCTGGATTCGTAATTTTCTTTCTTTTCGAGAACAGTTTACTGTTGGTAACAATTTCTCTTCCCCGCCTTCTTCTGTTAGCTCTGGTGTGCCACAAGGCAGCGTCCTCGGCCCCTTACTCTTCTTAATCTACATTAACGACTTACCCACCCAGATTACTTCCTGCATGCGCCTTTTTGCCGATGACTGTATAATCTACCGTCCTATTCACACGACTGACGACCACTTGAAACTTCATGCAGATCTTAACCTTATCGCTGACTGGTGTAACAAATGGCTCATGACACTAAACTTTACAAAGTGCGAGGTGATGTGCTTCAGCCGAAAATGTGTAAATTCTAAATATTCGTATCATCTTAATAACTATGCTTTCTCACACTTCATCATATAAGTACCTTGGTGTTGTTCTTACAGAGAATCTTTCATGGGCCCCACACATCGCTTCTACGTGCGCCAAAGCATCACGTTCTCTGGGCTATCTACGACGCAATTTGCGAAATGCCCCGCCAAACATTCGAAAACTCGCTTTCCAAACATTCATTTTGCCACAGTTAGAATTCGCCTCCCCAATTTGGTCCCCTCATCAAAATTACCTAATAAATATGATGGAAATGATACAAAACAGAGCAGCCCGGTTCATATCGCGTAACTACAGTATAAACTCGAGCATTACAAAAATTAAACTAGACCTACTGTTGCCGCCATTAGATATCCGCCGCAACATCGCTCTTCTGTGCTTATTCCTCAAATATATTTACACTAATAAACGAACCCGGTTGCAACTACAAATACCCCACTCTTTTTCACGCAGATTTCATAATCAGTTTAGTTTCATGCGCATATACGGTAAAACAAATGCATTTAATTCATCGGCACTACCACGTGCCATCCGTCTCTGGAATGACCTCCCTGATAACATAGCCTCCATATCTAATCTCGACACGTTCCGCTCTCAGTTACTCATGCTTTTCCGATCTAATACCGGTCACGAGTGACCAATCTAGTGTAAGTTATCGTGCATTTTTTGCCATGTTGTATATCATTTTCATAAACTGTATTCCTTTGCTCTGTTAACAGTAACAAGTGTTCGTGTGCCTTCATATATTGCTTTGTATTCCTATTGCCTTCAATATTGTGTAACATGTTAATCTTTTGATAGCACTGTTCCTATCGGAAATTTGTACTTTTTATACCTTTTACTGTTTAATATGCCCCCCTTACTTTATGCCCTTCCATAGGGCCTGTAAGGTTCTTTTGAATAAATAAATATGTTCAAATTAGGCTGTACATATGAGCAATTTAGCATTCGTCGCTTTCTACTACGAAACGCTTTCTACTTCAACGAAACGTAGGCGCTGTGCTTGGAATAATTCGAAGAGGGCAAGGCAGCATGTGGTTTTCAGCACGCGCTGTCAGCCGAGTCAAACGGCCGCTAAGAATCGCTGTGCGCACGGTCCGCTGTAGTAGCCACCCTTCTTGCGCAACACGTGAGCGCTGCTGAGCGCTGTTCTTTTTCCTCCAATGGAGTTTGCAGTCAGCTTATACAGTGGGTGGACCGTGGGGCTACTTTCGGTGTCGGCAATGAAGCGCCACCGTGACACTGGCAGCCACAGGAAACCAGTACCTTCTGCGCAAGCGGCTTTATCTCTTCAACCTACGAAGTATTTAAGCAAGCTGATGCAATTATCTGCTAAAATAAAGTGCGTTTTCAGTTGGCTTCCCTTTCGCCGACCTAAATGTTGATTTAGCCGCTTCATTTGCTGAGATAAAGG
The DNA here is from genome assembly GCF_038994185.2 of Dermacentor albipictus. Classification (NCBI taxonomy): domain Eukaryota; kingdom Metazoa; phylum Arthropoda; class Arachnida; order Ixodida; family Ixodidae; genus Dermacentor; species Dermacentor albipictus. The sequence continues at coordinate 11,438,248 of NC_091829.1, forward strand.
GCGGCACTTTCGTTATTATTACTTCGGCTGCCACACAGTTCGTCTCCTCCTGTCGCTGTCATTGCACGTGCGTGTTTTTTTTTTCATATGTTCTGCACTACAAAATTTTCTGTCTGTGCGCGCGAGCGTTCCCGCAGCGTCGGAAAAACTGACGAAAGGACAACAGGCGAGTGCGCGGCTGTGTGGCGCGGTAACCAGGGGAGCAACACAAGCGCGAAATATCTCCATTTTACAGCGGACGAGAGGTAAGTACACTCTTACTGCAGTCATTATGAAGAAACAAGCGCTATTTTTACCAAACAGCTACAGGACGTAACGAAAGTTCTTCCGCGGCTGCTTCTTAGTGACTATCATTTCGGCTTGGCGCTGCACATTTTTCTGAGGTGTTCTACCAAACTGAAGCCACTTGTTATCAGTTGCCCATGAGCCGATCGGTGCCAGATGACGCGCAGACAGAAATTTCATCTACGAGAAGAAAGCTTGCGACTTATAATTGACAAAGGTATATTAATGCTTCCGGCAAAAACTGGTTACGTTGCAGAGCATTCCGGGGACCACTTTCTTGTTATGACATACCCGCCTTTAAATGCTCATGAACACAGCAGAAGCAAGAAAAAAAATAATTTGCACAGCAGTCATCGTTTCCGTAGTGCGCTTTAGTTTTCAACCTGTGCCTAGCACAAATAGTTTCGTCGCTTCTTCGTACACTCAACTTTCGTTTCGATTTTATGTGATCTTTAACCATGACCACGAGCTATCCTAACGGGCTATACGCTTATGTTTTAAAGAAAAAGAATTTTGGGAAATTCGTGTATTCATCCAAATTAGTGCCACTATACCTGCATTTCCAAGGGTAGACATATGTGAGTCCAGTTACAGCTTTTCAGAGAAGTGTGAGCAGGAATAAGCGCACATTCTAAGGGGCTTTGGGATTATGCTTTTATCAAAAACAGATTTTCTCAAATTCGTGTATTTCACGTTTAAATTATTGTCAGTGTATTCGCATTTCTTGAGCTAGTGATATGTGCATCCATAAACAGCTTTTTAGAGAAAGGAGAACAAGGCTAAGCGGACATTTTAAGGGGCTGAGGGATTGTGCTTTTCCATAAAAAGTTTTTCTGTAAATTCGTGTATTTTCCGGTTAAATTATAGTCAGTATATGCGTCTTTGCATAGGTAGTGATAGGTGCGTAAAGTAACAACTATTTCAGAGAACTGAGAACTGGGCTGGGCTGAAATTCAAAGGGGCCATCGGAATAGGCTTTCCCAAAAAAGAAATTTTCACAAATTCCTGTATTTTCCGGTTAAATTACCGCAAGATTATGCGCGTTTGCAGGGGTAGTGATATGTGCGTCCAGTAACACCTCTTTAGTGAAAGGAGAAAAGGGCTGGGTGGACATCCTAAGGGGCTATGTAAGGGGCTATGGGATTATGCGTTTCAACAAAAAGTAATTCTCGCAAATTCGTGTAGGTTCCCGTTAATTTAGTGTCAGTATGTGCGAATTTGCAGAAGTGTTGATGGGTGCGTCCCGTAGCAGCTTTATAGAGAAAGGGGAACAGGGCAGAACAAACATCCTAAGGGGCTGTGTAAGGGTCTATGGGATTATGCATTACCACAAAAATATTTTCTCGCAAATTCATGAATTTTCCCGTCAAATCGGTATTCGTATACGCGTATTTGCAGAGATAGTGATGTGGGTGTCCAGTATCAGCTTTTTATAGAAGGCAGTACATGGCTGGGCGTACATCATAGGGACTATGTAAGGGGCTATGAGATTATGTTTTTCCACAAAAAGATATTCTCGCAAATTAGTGTATTTTTCGGTAAAATTAGCGTCAGTATATTCGCCTTTGCAGAGGTATTGATATGTGCATCCAGTAACATCTTTTCAGAGGAACGAGAGCAGTGCAGGGCGTACATCCTAATGGGCTATGCAAGGGGCTATGGTATTATGTTTTTCAACAAAAAGATAATCTCGCAAATTCGTGTATGTTCCCGTTACATTAATGTCAGTATATGCGCTTTTGCCGAGGTACGGATATGTGCGCCCTGTAACAGCTTTTTAGAGAAAGGAGAACAGGGAAGGACGGACATTCTAAAGGGCTATATAAGGGTATATATAAGGAAAAGCTTATATATATAAGCTTTTCCACAAAAGGATATTTTCACAAATTCGTGTATGTTCCGGTTAGTGTCAATATACGCGCGTTTGCAGAGGCAGTGATATGTGCGTCTACTAACAGCTCTTTAGAGAAAGGAGAGCAGGTCTGTATGTACATTATAGGGGCTATGTAAGGGGCTATGGGATTAAGCTTTTCCACAACAAGAAATGTTCGCGAAATTGCGTATCTTCAGGCCAATATAGTATATGCGCTTTTGCAGAGGTTGAGATGGGCGCGTCCAGTAACAGCCTTTTAGAGAAAGGAGAGCAGCAGAGCAGGCAAGGAGAGAGGGGCTGTGTAAGCGACTATGGGATAATGCTTTTCCACAAAAGGAATTTTTCGCAAATTCGTGTACTTTCCCCTTAAATTAGTGTCAGTATATGCGCCTTTGCCGAGGTACGGATATATGCGTTTAGTAACAGCTTATTAGAGAAAGGAGAACGGAAAGGGGCAGGTGATCTAAGGGGCGATGTGATTATGCTTTTCTATAACAACAAATTTTCCCAAATTCGCATATCTTACGGTCAAATAAGTATCAATATATGAGCATTTGCTCAGGTAGTGATATGTGCGTCCAGTAACAACGTTTTAGAGAAGGGACAACAGGGCTGGACGGACATTTTAAGGGGCATGTAAGGCACTGCGGGATTATACTTTTGGACACACAAAAAAACAAGATATTCTCGCAAATCAACGTAACTTCCAGTGAAATTAGTATAGTTAGTATAGATACATGCGGCTTGGCAGAGATAGTGATATGTGCGTACAATAACAGGTCTTTAGTGAAGGGAGAACCGGGCTGGCCGGGCATTATAAGGTGCTACTAAGAGGCTTTGGGACTATTCTATTCTACAAAAAGATATTCGCCTAAATTCGTGTGTCTTTCGGTCAAATTGGTAGCAGTATATGCGTATTCGCAGAGGTGGGGAGATGTGCGTCCAGTAATAACTGTTTAGAGAAGAGAGAACAGGGCTGGGGGGAGATTTTAAGGGTCTGTGTTAGCGGCTATGGGATTATGCTTGTCGAAAATAAGACGTTCTCCCAAATTTGTCTATTTTCTGGTTAAATTAGTGCCAATATATGAGCATTTGCAGAGGAAGTTATATATGCGTCCAGTAACAGCTTTCTAGAGAAGGGAGAACAGCGCTGGGTGTACATCGTAACATGCTATGGGACTATTTTTTTTCCACAAAACAATATTCCCGCAAATTCGTGTATGTTAGGGTTATATTAGTGTCAGCATACGCGCGTTTGCAGAGGTAGTGATATGTGCGTCCAGTAACAGCTTCTTAGAGAAAAGAGAGCACTGCAGGGAAGACATTCTAAGGGGTTGTGGGATTATGCTTTTCCACAACAAGAAATTTTCCCAACTTCGCATATCTTCCAATCAAATTGGTATCAGTATATGCGCATTTGCGGAGGTAGTTATATGCGTCGAGTAACAGCTTTTTAGAGAAGGCAAAACGGGGCTGGATATAGATCATAAGGGGCTATGTAAGGGGTTATGGGATTATACCTTTGCACAAAAAACATATTCTCGCAAATTCACATATTTTCCGGTCAAATAAGTATATGCGCCTTCGCAGAGATAGTGACATGTCCGTCCAATAACAGGTATTTAGATATGGAAGAACAGGGCTGGGTGGACATGCTAAGGTGCTATGGGATTATACTTTTCCTAACGGGCTATGTAAAGAGCTATGGTATTATACTTTTGCCCAAAAAGATGTTTTCGTAAATTCGTGTGTCTTCCACTCACATTAGTAGCAGTATGTGCGTATTCGCAGAGCTAGTGACATGTGCGTCCAATAACAGCTTTTTAGAAAAAGGAGAAAAGGCCTGGGCGGATATCCTAAGTTGCTCTGTAAGGGGCTATGGGATTATTTTTTTCCACAATAAGATATTCTAGTAAATTCGCGTATCCTCTCTTCTAATTAATATCAGTACATGCGCATTTGCAGAGGTAGTGATTTGTGCGTCCACTAACAGCTTTTTAGAAAAGCAAGAACCGGCTGACTGGACATCCTAAGGGGCCATGAAAGGGGCTATGGGATTATTCTTTTCCACAAAAATATATTCTCGCAAATGTGCGTATCTTCCGGTTTAATCAATATCAGTATATGAGCATTTTCAGAGGTAGTGATATGTGCATCCAGTAACAGCTTTTTAGAGAAGGGAGAGCAGGGCTGGGTGGACATTCTAGGAGCTGTGAGATTGTGCCTTTCCACAAAAAAAATTCTTGAAAATTTGCTTATTTTTATTACGCAAAAAAAGGTTAGGCGTGCAGGCAGGACACAAGTGGATAACACGAACGCCGACTATCAACTGAACGGAGCACAGAGGTGAAAAAAAAAAGAAGACACAAAACTCATCTGCGCATGCTCTGGAATAGTATCGCCAGGTGTCAGTCGGGTACATGTGCCTGTCTACGAGAAAGGAGTTAAGGCGCTTAATCTCTTCCTTATGTAAAGTAATCGAAGGTTGACTCACGCACGCACTTCCACCATAATAGGTATTCCATGCCTCTACCATGAGACGCGTACTTCATACTTGTGCCTGTACAATATGGCGCATTCAACTAGCTCTTGCGTGCAGTTACACTCTTGGCAATGTAGGGACAGATTAGAAGGTGATTCAGATCCATATTTGGTTTTTCCGTAAAATTACTATCCGTATATGATCATTCGCAGAGGTAGTGATATATGTGTCCAACAACAGCTTTTTAAAGGAGGTAGAGCAGAGCTGCGTGGATATTCGAAGAGGCTAGGGGATAACGCTTTTCCACGAAAAGGAATTTTGACAAATTCGTGTATTTTTAGGTTATATTATTGTCAGCATATGCGCCTTTGCAGAGTTAGTGATGTGTGCGTCGAGTAACAGCTTTTTATAGAAGGCAGACAAGGGCTGGGTGTGCATCACAAGGGGCTATGGTAGGGGCTATGGGATTATGCTTTTCCAAATAACTTATTCTCGTAAATGCGGGTTTTTTCCGGCTAAATTAGTGTCAGCGTATGAGCGTTTGCAGAGGTAGTGATGTGTGCGTCGAGTAACAGCTTTTTAGAGAAGGCAGACCAGGGCTGGGTGTACGTTATAAGGGGCTATGTTAGGGGCTATGGGATTAAGCTTTTCCAAAATAACTTATTCTCGTGAACTCGGGTTTTGTGCGGTTAAGTTAGTTCAGTATATGAGCTTTCGCAGAGGCAGTGATGTGTGCGTCCAGTAACAGCTTTTTAGAGAAAGCAGAACAGGGCTGGGTGTACATCATAAGGGGCTATGTAAGAGGCTGTGGTATTCTTCTTTTCCGCAAAGAGATATTCTCGCAAATTCGTGCATTTTTTGGTTAAATTAGTGTCAGTATATGCGTATTTGCCGAGGTACGGATATGTGCGTTCTGTAACAGCTTTTTAGAGCAGGGAGAGCAGGAAAGGACGAACATTCTAAAAGGATGTGGTATTATGCTTTTCCACACAAGAAATTTTCGGAAATTCTTATATCTTCTGGTCAAATTAGTATCAGTATATGCGAAGTCAGAGGTACTGCTATGTTCGTCCAGTAACAGCTTTTTACAGAAGGCAGAACAGGGCTGGGTGTACATCACAAGGGGCTATGTTAGAGGCTTTGGCATTATGCTTTTCCAAAATGAGATATGGTAAATTCGGGTTTTGTCCGGTTAAGTTACTGTCAGTATATGAGGAATTTGCAGAGGAACTTATATATGCATCCAGTAACAGTTTTCTACAGAAAGAACAGTGCTGGCTGTACATCATAAGGGGCTACGTAAGGGGCTATGGGATTATGCTTTGCAAGAAAAAGATATTCTTGCAATGTCGTGCATTTTCCGGTTACATTAGTATCAGTATATGCACATTTGCAGAGGTAGTGATATGTGCATCCTATAACAGATCTTTAGAGAAAGGAGAGCAGGGAACAGTAGGGACATTCTAAGGGGCTATGCGATAATGCTTTTCCCCTCGCAAAATTGCCTATCCTCAAGCCAAATTAGTATCAGTATTTGCGCTTTTGCAGAGGTTGAGACATGCGCATCGAGTAACAGCTCTTTAGAGAAAGGAGAGCAGGTCAGGGCGCACATTATAAGGGGCTATGTAAGGGGCTATGGGATTATGCTTTTCCCTCAAAAGGAAATTCTCACAAATTTGTCTATTTTCTGGTTGAATTATCAGTATATGGGCTTTTGCAGAGGTAATGATATGCGCGTCCAGTAACAGGCGCGTCCAGTAACAGGCTGATATGCGCGTCCAGTAACAGGCTGAAAAAGGGGACTTGAGGGTGAGAATGATCTATGCGTTGATTCGGGGCTGTTAGCGAAAGTGATAAAGAGGGTGCGGTAATATTCTAAAGGGCTAGAGGCTTCTCCTTTTTACGTGGCAAATTAGTTGTGCAAATTCGTTTATTAGTCGAGTAAATAATTGTATCAGAAAGTGACTTTCAGGTGATATTTATCTGTGTTGAATCTGAGCTGTTAGGAAAAGCGATAGAACACAGTGGCGCTAATATTCTAAAGGGCTAACGCGTTCGGCTTCTAACGGAGAAACTAATTTGCGCAAATTCGTTTATTCATCGCTTAAATACTTGTCTGAAAAAGGGGACTTGAAGGTGAGAATGATCTATGCGTTGATTCGGGGCTGTTAGCGAAAGTGATAAAGAGGGTGCGGTAATATTCTAAAGGGCTAGAGGCTTCCCTTTTTACGTGGCAAATTATTGGTGGAAATTCGTTTGTTAGTCGAGTAAATAATTGTATCAGAAAGTGACTTTCAGGTGATATTTATCTGTGTTGAATCTGAGCTGTTAGGAAAAGCGATAGAACACAGTGGCGCTAGTATTCTAAAGGGCTAACGCGTTCGGCTTCTAACGGGGAAACTAATTTGCGCAAATTCGTTTATTCATCGCTTAAATACTTGTCTGAAAAAGGGGACTTGAAGGTGAGAATGATCTATGCGTTGATTCGGGGCTGTTAGCGAAAGTGATAAAGAGGGTGCGGTAATATTCTAAAGGGCTAGAGGCTTCTCCTTTTTACGTGGCAAATTAGTTGTGCAAATTCGTTTGTTAGTCGAGTAAATAATTGTCTCAGAAAGTGACTTTCCGGTGGGATTGATCTATGCGCTGAATCTGAGCTGTTAGGAAAAGCGATAGAACACAGTGGCGCTAGTATTCTAAAGGGCTAACGCGTTCGGCTTCTAACGGGGAAACTAATTTGCGCAAATTCGTTTATTCATCGCTTAAATACTTGTCTGAAAAAGGGGACTTGAGGGTGAGAATGATCTATGCGTTGATTCGGTGCTGTTAGCGAAAGTGATAAAGAGGTTGCGGTAATATTCTAAAGGGCTAGAGGCTTCTCCTTTTTACGTGGCAAATTAGTTGTGCAAATTCGTTTGTTAGTCGAGTAAATAATTGTCTCAGAAAGTGACTTTCCGGTGGGATTGATCTATGCGTTGAATCTGAGCTGTTAGGAAAAGCGATAGAACACAGTGCGCTAGTATTCTAAAGGGCTAACGCGTTCGGCTTCTAACGGGGAAACTAATTTGCGCAAATTCGTTTATTCATCGCTTAAATACTTGTCTGAAAAAGGGGACTTGAAGGTGAGAATGATCTATGCGTTGATTCGGGGCTGTTAGCGAAAGTGATAAAGAGGGTGCGGTAATATTCTAAAGGGCTAGAGGCTTCTCCTTTTTACGTGGCAAATTAGTTGTGCAAATTCGTTTGTTAGTCGAGTAAATAATTGTCTCAGAAAGTGACTTTCCGGTGGGATTGATCTATGCGTTGAATCTGAGCTGTTAGGAAAAGCGATAGAACACAGTGCGCTAGTATTCTAAAGGGCTAACGCGTTCGGCTTCTAACGGGGAAACTAATTTGCGCAAATTCGTTTATTCATCGCTTAAATACTTGTCTGAAAAAGGGGACTTGAAGGTGAGAATGATCTATGCGTTGATTCGGTGCTGTTAGCGAAAGTGATAAAGAGGTTGCGGTAATATTCTAAAGGTCTAGAGGCTTCTCCTTTTTACGTGGCAAATTAGTTGTGCAAATTCGTTTGTTAGTCGAGTAAATAATTGTCTCAGAAAGTGACTTTCCGGTGGGATTGATCTATGCGTTGAATCTGAGCTGTTAGGAAAAGCGATAGAACACAGTGGCGCTAGTATTCTAAAGGGCTAACGCGTTCGGCTTCTAACGGGGAAACTAATTTGCGCAAATTCGTTTATTCATCGCTTAAATACTTGTCTGAAAAAGGGGACTTGAAGGTGAGAATGATCTATGCGTTGATTCGGTGCTGTTAGCGAAAGTGATAAAGAGGTTGCGGTAATATTCTAAAGGTCTAGAGGCATCTCCTTTTTACGTGGCAAATTAGTTGTGCAAATTCGTTTGTTAGTCGAGTAAATAATTGTCTCAGAAAGTGACTTTCCGGTGGGATTGATCTATGCGTTGAATCTGAGCTGTTAGGAAAAGCGATAGAACACAGTGGCGCTAATATTCTAAAGGGCTAACGCGTTCGGCTTCTAACGGGGAAACTAATTTGCGCAAATTCGTTTATTCATCGCTTAAATACTTGTCTGAAAAAGGGGACTTGAAGGTGAGAATGATCTATGCGTTGATTCGGGGCTGTTAGCGAAAGTGATAAAGAGGGTGCGGTAATATTCTAAAGGGCTAGAGGCTTCTCCTTTTTACGTGGCAAATTATTGGTGGAAATTCGTTTGTTAGTCGAGTAAATAATTGTCTCAGAAAGTGACTTTCGGGTGGGATTGATATATGCGTTGAATCTGAGCTGTTAGGAAAAGCGATAGAACACAGTGGCGCTAGTATTCTAAAGGGCTAACGCGTTCGGCTTCTAACGGGGAAACTAATTTGCGCAAATTCGTTTATTCATCGCTTAAATACTTGTCTGAAAAAGGGGACTTGAAGGTGAGAATGATCTATGCGTTGATTCGGGGCTGTTAGCGAAAGTGATAAAGAGGGTGCGGTAATATTCTAAAGGGCTAGAGGCTTCCCTTTTTACGTGGCAAATTATTGGTGGAAATTCGTTTGTTAGTCGAGTAAATAATTGTCTCAGAAAGTGACTTTCGGGTGGGATTGATCTATGCGTTGAATCTGAGCTGTTAGGAAAAGCGATAGAACACAGTGGCGCTAGTATTCTAAAGGGCAAACGCGTTCTGCTTCTAACGGGGAAACTAATTTGCGCAAATTCGTTTATTCATCGCTTAAATACTTGTCTGAAAAAGGGGACTTGAAGGTGAGAATGATCTATGCGTTGATTCGGTGCTGTTAGCGAAAGTGATAAAGAGGGTGCGGTAATATTCTAAAGGGCTAGAGGCTTCCCTTTTTACGTGGCAAATTATTGGTGGAAATTCGTTTGTTAGTCGAGTAAATAATTGTCTCAGAAAGTGACTTTCGGGTGGGATTGATCTATGCGTTGAATCTGAGCTGTTAGGAAAAGCGATAGAACACAGTGGCGCTAGTATTCTAAAGGGCTAACGCGTTCGGCTTCTAACGGGGAAACTAATTTGCGCAAATTCGTTTATTCATCGCTTAAATACTTGTCTGAAAAAGGGGACTTGAAGGTGAGAATGATCTATGCGTTGATTCGGTGCTGTTAGCGAAAGTGATAAAGAGGTTGCGGTAATATTCCAAAGGTCTAGAGGCTTCTCCTTTTTACGTGGCAAATTAGTTGTGCAAATTCGTTTGTTAGTCGAGTAAATAATTGTCTCAGAAAGTGACTTTCCGGTGGGATTGATCTATGCGTTGAATCTGAGCTGTTAGGAAAAGCGATAGAACACAGTGGCGCTAGTATTCTAAAGGGCTAACGCGTTCGGCTTCTAACGGGGAAACTAATTTGCGCAAATTCGTTTATTCATCGCTTAAATACTTGTCTGAAAAAGGGGACTTGAAGGTGAGAATGATCTATGCGTTGATTCGGGGCTGTTAGCGAAAGTGATAAAGAGGGTGCGGTAATATTCTAAAGGGCTAGAGGCTTCACCTTTTTACGTGGCAAATTATTGGTGGAAATTCGTTTGTTAGTCGAGTAAATAATTGTCTCAGAAAATGACTTTCAGATGGGATTGATCTATGCGGTGAATCTGAGCTGTTAGGAAAAGCGATAGAACACAGTGGCGCTAGTATTCTAAAGGGCTAACGCGTTCGGCTTCTAACGGGGAAACTAATTTGCGCAAATTCGTTTATTCATCGCTTAAATACTTGTCTGAAAAAGGGGACTTGAAGGTGAGAATGATCTATGCGTTGATTCGGTGCTGTTAGCGAAAGTGATAAAGAGGTTGCGGTAATATTCTAAAGGTCTAGAGGCTTCTCCTTTTTACGTGGCAAATTAGTTGTGCAAATTCGTTTGTTAGTCGAGTAAATAATTGTCTCAGAAAGTGACTTTCCGGTGGGATTGATCTATGCGTTGAATCTGAGCTGTTAGGAAAAGCGATAGAACACAGTGGCGCTAGTATTCTAAAGGGCTAACGCGTTCGGCTTCTAACGGGGAAACTAATTTGCGCAAATTCGTTTATTCATCGCTTAAATACTTGTCTGAAAAAGGGGACTTGAAGGTGAGAATGATCTATGCGTTGATTCGGGGCTGTTAGCGAAAGTGATAAAGAGGGTGCGGTAATATTCTAAAGGGCTAGAGGCTTCTCCTTTTTACGTGGCAAATTATTGGTGGAAATTCGTTTGTTAGTCGAGTAAATAATTGTCTCAGAAAATGACTTTCAGATGGGATTGATCTATGCGGTGAATCTGAGCTGTAAGGAAAAGCGATAGAACACAGTGGCGCTAGTATTCTAAAGGGCTAACGCGTTCGGCTTCTAACGGGGAAACTAATTTGCGCAAATTCGTTTATTCATCGCTTAAATACTTGTCTGAAAAAGGGGACTTGAGGGTGAGAATGATCTATGCGTTGATTCGGTGCTGTTAGCGAAAGTGATAAAGAGGTTGCGGTAATATTCTAAAGGTCTAGAGGCTTCTCCTTTTTACGTGGCAAATTAGTTGTGCAAATTCGTTTGTTAGTCGAGTAAATAATTGTCTCAGAAAATGACTTTCAGATGGGATTGATCTATGCGGTGAATCTGAGCTGTAAGGAAAAGCGATAGAACACAGTGGCGCTAGTATTCTAAAGGGCTAACGCGTTCGGCTTCTAACGGGGAAACTAATTTGCGCAAATTCGTTTATTCATCGCTTAAATACTTGTCTGAAAAAGGGGACTTGAGGGTGAGAATGATCTATGCGTTGATTCGGTGCTGTTAGCGAAAGTGATAAAGAGGTTGCGGTAATATTCTAAAGGTCTAGAGGCATCTCCTTTTTACGTGGCAAATTATTTGTGGAAATTCGTTTGTTAGTCAAGTAAATAATTGTCTCAGAAAATGACTTTCAGATGGGATTGATCTATGCGGTGAATCTGAGCTGTTAGGAAAAGCGATAGAACACAGTGGCGCTAATATTCTAAAGGGCTAACGCGTTCGGCTTCTAACGGGGAAACTAATTTGCGCAAATTCGTTTATTCATCGCTTAAATACTTGTCTGAAAAAGGGGACTTGAAGGTGAGAATGATGTATGCGTTGATTCGGGGCTGTTAGCGAAAGTGATAAAGAGGGTGCGGTAATATTCTAAAGGGCTAGAGGCTTCTCCTTTTTACGTGGCAAATTATTGGTGGAAATTCGTTTGTTAGTCGAGTAAATAATTGTCTCAGAAAGTGACTTTCGGGTGGGATTGATCTATGCGTTGAATCTGAGCTGTTAGGAAAAGCGATAGAACACAGTGCGCTAGTATTCTAAAGGGCTAACGCGTTCTGCTTCTAACGGGGAAACTAATTTGCGCAAATTCGTTTATTCATCGCTTAAATACTTGTCTGAAAAAGGGGACTTGAGGGTGAGAATGATCTATGCGTTGATTCGGTGCTGTTAGCGAAAGTGATAAAGAGGTTGCGGTAATATTCTAAAGGTCTAGAGGCTTCTCCTTTTTACGTGGCAAATTAGTTGTGCAAATTCGTTTGTTAGTCGAGTAAATAATTGTCTCAGAAAGTGACTTTCCGGTGGGATTGATCTATGCGTTGAATCTGAGCTGTTAGGAAAAGCGATAGAACAAAGTGGCGCTAATATTCTAAAGGCCTAACGCGTTCGGCTTCTAACGGGGAAACTAATTTGCGCAAATTCGTTTATTCATCGCTTAAATACTTGTCTGAAAAAGGGGACTTGAAGGTGAGAATGATCTATGCGTTGATTCGGGGCTGTTAGCGAAAGTGATAAAGAGGGTGCGGTAATATTCTAAAGGGCTAGAGGCTTCCCTTTTTACGTGGCAAATTATTGGTGGAAATTCGTTTGTTAGTCGAGTAAATAATTGTCTCAGAAAGTGACTTTCGGGTGGGATTGATCTATGCGTTGAATCTGAGCTGTTAGGAAAAGCGATAGAACACAGTGGCGCTAATATTCTAAAGGGCTAACGCGTTCGGCTTCTAACGGGGAAACTAATTTGCGCAAATTCGTTTATTCATCGCTTAAATACTTGTCTGAAAAAGGGGACTTGAGGGTGAGAATGATCTATGCGTTGATTCGGTGCTGTTAGCGAAAGTGATAAAGAGGTTGCGGTAATATTCTAAAGGTCTAGAGGCTTCTCCTTTTTACGTGGCAAATTAGTTGTGCAAATTCGTTTGTTAGTCGAGTAAATAATTGTCTCGGAAAGTGACTTTCCGGTGGGATTGATCTATGCGTTGAATCTGAGCTGTTAGGAAAAGCGATAGAACACAGTGGCGCTAGTATTCTAAAGGGCTAACGCGTTCGGCTTCTAACGGGGAAACTAATTTGCGCAAATTCGTTTATTCATCGCTTAAATACTTGTCTGAAAAAGGGGACTTGAAGGTGAGAATGATCTATGCGTTGATTCGGGGCTGTTAGCGAAAGTGATAAAGAGGGTGCGGTAATATTCTAAAGGGCTAGAGGCTTCCCTTTTTACGTGGCAAATTATTGGTGGAAATTCGTTTGTTAGTCGAGTAAATAATTGTCTCAGAAAGTGACTTTCGGGTGGGATTGATCTATGCGTTGAATCTGAGCTGTTAGGAAAAGCGATAGAACACAGTGGCGCTAATATTCTAAAGGGCTAACGCGTTCGGCTTCTAACGGGGAAACTAATTTGCGCAAATTCGTTTATTCATCGCTTAAATACTTGTCTGAAAAAGGGGACTTGAAGGTGAGAATGATCTATGCGTTGATTCGGTGCTGTTAGCGAAAGTGATAAAGAGGTTGCGGTAATATTCTAAAGGTCTAGAGGCTTCTCCTTTTTACGTGGCAAATTAGTTGTGCAAATTCGTTTGTTAGTCGAGTAAATAATTGTCTCAGAAAGTGACTTTCCGGTGGGATTGATCTATGCGTTGAATCTGAGCTGTTAGGAAAAGCGATAGAACACAGTGGCGCTAGTATTCTAAAGGGCTAACGCGTTCGGCTTCTAACGGGGAAACTAATTTGCGCAAATTCGTTTATTCATCGCTTAAATACTTGTCTGAAAAAGGGGACTTGAAGGTGAGAATGATCTATGCATTGATTCGGTGCTGTTAGCGAAAGTGATAAAGAGGTTGCGGTAATATTCTAAAGGTCTAGAGGCATCTCCTTTTTACGTGGCAAATTAGTTGTGCAAATTCGTTTGTTAGTCGAGTAAATAATTGTCTCAGAAAGTGACTTTCAGGTGGTATTTATCTGTGTTGAATCTGAGCTGTTAGGAAAAGCGATAGAACACAGTGGCGCTAATATTCTAAAGGGCTAACGCGTTCGGCTTCTAACGGGGAAACTAATTTGCGCAAATTCGTTTATTCATCGCTTAAATACTTGTCTGAAAAAGGGGACTTGAAGGTGAGAATGATCTATGCGTTGATTCGGTGCTGTTAGCGAAAGTGATAAAGAGGTTGCGGTAATATTCTAAAGGTCTAGAGGCTTCTCCTTTTTACGTGGCAAATTAGTTGTGCAAATTCGTTTGTTAGTCGAGTAAATAATTGTCTCAGAAAGTGACTTTCCGGTGGGATTGATCTATGCGTTGAATCTGAGCTGTTAGGAAAAGCGATAGAACACAGTGGCGCTAGTATTCTAAAGGGCTAACGCGTTCGGCTTCTAACGGGGAAACTAATTTGCGCAAATTCGTTTATTCATCGCTTAAATACTTGTCTGAAAAAGGGGACTTGAAGGTGAGAATGATCTATGCGTTGATTCGGGGCTGTTAGCGAAAGTGATAAAGAGGGTGCGGTAATATTCTAAAGGGCTAGAGGCTTCCCTTTTTACGTGGCAAATTATTGGTGGAAATTCGTTTGTTAGTCGAGTAAATAATTGTCTCAGAAAGTGACTTTCGGGTGGGATTGATCTATGCGTTGAATCTGAGCTGTTAGGAAAAGCGATAGAACACAGTGGCGCTAGTATTCTAAAGGGCAAACGCGTTCTGCTTCTAACGGGGAAACTAATTTGCGCAAATTCGTTTATTCATCGCTTAAATACTTGTCTGAAAAAGGGGACTTGAGGGTGAGAATGATCTATGCGTTGATTCGGGGCTGTTAGCGAAAGTGATAAAGAGGGTGCGGTAATATTCTAAAGGGCTAGAGGCTTCTCCTTTTTACGTGGCAAATTATTGGTGGAAATTCGTTTGTTAGTCGAGTAAATAATTGTCTCAGAAAGTGACTTTCCGGTGGGATTGATCTATGCGTTGAATCTGAGCTGTTAGGAAAAGCGATAGAACACAGTGGCGCTAGTATTCTAAAGGGCTAACGCGTTCGGCTTCTAACGGGGAAACTAATTTGCGCAAATTCGTTTATTCATCGCTTAAATACTTGTCTGAAAAAGGGGACTTGAAGGTGAGAATGATCTATGCGTTGATTCGGGGCTGTTAGCGAAAGTGATAAAGAGGGTGCGGTAATATTCTAAAGGGCTAGAGGCTTCTCCTTTTTACGTGGCAAATTATTGGTGGAAATTCGTTTGTTAGTCGAGTAAATAATTGTCTCAGAAAGTGACTTTCCGGTGGGATTGATCTATGCGTTGAATCTGAGCTGTTAGGAAAAGCGATAGAACACAGTGGCGCTAGTATTCTAAAGGGCTAACGCGTTCGGCTTCTAACGGGGAAACTAATTTGCGCAAATTCGTTTATTCATCGCTTAAATACTTGTCTGAAAAAGGGGACTTGAAGGTGAGAATGATCTATGCGTTGATTCGGGGCTGTTAGCGAAAGTGATAAAGAGGGTGCGGTAATATTCTAAAGGGCTAGAGGCTTCTCCTTTTTACGTGGCAAATTAGTTGTGCAAATTCGTTTGTTAGTCGAGTAAATAATTGTCTCAGAAAGTGACTTTCCGGTGGGATTGATCTATGCGTTGAATCTGAGCTGTTAGGAAAAGCGATAGAACACAGTGGCGCTAGTATTCTAAAGGGCTAACGCGTTCGGCTTCTAACGGGGAAACTAATTTGCGCAAATTCGTTTATTCATCGCTTAAATACTTGTCTGAAAAAGGGGACTTGAAGGTGAGAATGATCTATGCGTTGATTCGGGGCTGTTAGCGAAAGTGATAAAGACGGTGCGGTAATATTCTAAAGGGCTAGAGGCTTCCCTTTTTACGTGGCAAATTATTGGTGGAAATTCGTTTGTTAGTCGAGTAAATAATTGTCTCAGAAAGTGACTTTCGGGTGGGATTGATCTATGCGTTGAATCTGAGCTGTTAGGAAAAGCGATAGAACACAGTGGCGCTAGTATTCTAAAGGGCAAACGCGTTCTGCTTCTAACGGGGAAACTAATTTGCGCAAATTCGTTTATTCATCGCTTAAATACTTGTCTGAAAAAGGGGACTTGAGGGTGAGAATGATCTATGCGTTGATTCGGGGCTGTTAGCGAAAGTGATAAAGAGGGTGCGGTAATATTCTAAAGGGCTAGAGGCTTCTCCTTTTTACGTGGCAAATTATTGGTGGAAATTCGTTTGTTAGTCGAGTAAATAATTGTCTCAGAAAGTGACTTTCCGGTGGGATTGATCTATGCGTTGAATCTGAGCTGTTAGGAAAAGCGATAGAACACAGTGGCGCTAGTATTCTAAAGGGCAAACGCTTTCTGCTTCTAACGGGGAAACTAATTTGCGCAAATTCGTTTATTCATCGCTTAAATACTTGTCTGAAAAAGGGGACTTGAAGGTGAGAATGATCTATGCGTTGATTCGGGGCTGTTAGCGAAAGTGATAAAGAGGGTGCGGTAATATTCTAAAGGGCTAGAGGCTTCCCTTTTTACGTGGCAAATTATTGGTGGAAATTCGTTTGTTAGTAGAGTATATAATTTTCTAAGAAAGTGACTTTCGGGTGGGATTGATCTATGCGTTGAATCTGAGCTGTTAGGAAAAGCGATAGAACACAGTGGCGCTAGTATTCTAAAGGGCTAACGCGTTCGGCTTCTAACGGGGAAACTAATTTGCGCAAATTCGTTTATTCATCGCTTAAATACTTGTCTGAAAAAGGGGACTTGAAGGTGAGAATGATCTATGCGTTGATTCGGGGCTGTTAGCGAAAGTGATAAAGAGGGTGCGGTAATATTCTAAAGGGCTAGAGGCTTCCCTTTTTACGTGGCAAATTATTGGTGGAAATTCGTTTGTTAGTAGAGTATATAATTTTCTAAGAAAGTGACTTTCCGGTGGGATTGATCTATGCGTTGAATCTGAGCTGTTAGGAAAAGCGATAGAACACAGTGGCGCTAGTATTCTAAAGGGCTAACGCGTTCGGCTTCTAACGGGGAAACTAATTTGCGCAAATTCGTTTATTCATCGCTTAAATACTTGTCTGAAAAAGGGGACTTGAAGGTGAGAATGATCTATGCGTTGATTCGGGGCTGTTAGCGAAAGTGATAAAGAGGGTGCGGTAATATTCTAAAGGGCTAGAGGCTTCCCTTTTTACGTGGCAAATTATTGGTGGAAATTCGTTTGTTAGTAGAGTATATAATTTTCTAAGAAAGTGACTTTCCGGTGGGATTGATCTATGCGTTGAATCTGAGCTGTTAGGAAAAGCGATAGAACACAGTGGCGCTAATATTCTAAAGGGCAAACGCGTTCTGCTTCTAACGGGGAAACTAATTTGCGCAAATTCGTTTATTCATCGCTTAAATACTTGTCTGAAAAAGGGGACTTGAAGGTGAGAATGATCTATGCGTTGATTCGGGGCTGTTAGCGAAAGTGATAAAGAGGGTGCGGTAATATTCTAAAGGGCTAGAGGCTTCTCCTTTTTACGTGGCAAATTATTGGTGGAAATTCGTTTGTTAGTCGAGTAAATAATTGTCTCAGAAAGTGACTTTCCGGTGGGATTGATCTATGCGTTGAATCTGAGCTGTTAGGAAAAGCGATAGAACACAGTGGCGCTAGTATTCTAAAGGGCTAACGCGTTCGGCTTCTAACGGGGAAACTAATTTGCGCAAATTCGTTTATTCATCGCTTAAATACTTGTCTGAAAAAGGGGACTTGAAGGTGAGAATGATCTATGCGTTGATTCGGGGCTGTTAGCGAAATTGATAAAGAGGGTGCGGTAATATTCTAAAGGGCTAGAGGCTTCTCCTTTTTACGTGGCAAATTAGTTGTGCAAATTCGTTTGTTAGTCGAGTAAATAATTGTCTCAGAAAGTGACTTTCCGGTGGGATTGATCTATGCGTTGAATCTGAGCTGTTAGGAAAAGCGATAGAACACAGTGGCGCTAGTATTCTAAAGGGCTAACGCGTTCGGCTTCTAACGGGGAAACTAATTTGCGCAAATTCGTTTATTCATCGCTTAAATACTTGTCTGAAAAAGGGGACTTGAAGGTGAGAATGATCTATGCGTTGATTCGGTGCTGTTAGCGAAAGTGATAAAGAGGTTGCGGTAATATTCTAAAGGTCTAGAGGCTTCTCCTTTTTACGTGGCAAATTAGTTGTGCAAATTCGTTTGTTAGTCGAGTAAATAATTGTCTCAGAAAGTGACTTTCCGGTGGGATTGATCTATGCGTTGAATCTGAGCTGTTAGGAAAAGCGATAGAACACAGTGGCGCTAGTATTCTAAAGGGCTAACGCGTTCGGCTTCTAACGGGGAAACTAATTTGCGCAAATTCGTTTATTCATCGCTTAAATACTTGTCTGAAAAAGGGGACTTGAAGGTGAGAATGATCTATGCGTTGATTCGGGGCTGTTAGCGAAATTGATAAAGAGGGTGCGGTAATATTCTAAAGGGCTAGAGGCTTCTCCTTTTTACGTGGCAAATTATTGGTGGAAATTCGTTTGTTAGTCGAGTAAATAATTGTCTCAGAAAGTGACTTTCCGGTGGGATTGATCTATGCGTTGAATCTGAGCTGTTAGGAAAAGCGATAGAACACAGTGGCGCTAGTATTCTAAAGGGCTAACGCGTTCGGCTTCTAACGGGGAAACTAATTTGCGCAAATTCGTTTATTCATCGCTTAAATACTTGTCTGAAAAAGGGGACTTGAAGGTGAGAATGATCTATGCGTTGATTCGGTGCTGTTAGCGAAAGTGATAAAGAGGTTGCGGTAATATTCTAAAGGTCTAGAGGCTTCTCCTTTTTACGTGGCAAATTAGTTGTGCAAATTCGTTTGTTAGTCGAGTAAATAATTGTCTCAGAAAGTGACTTTCCGGTGGGATTGATCTATGCGTTGAATCTGAGCTGTTAGGAAAAGCGATAGAACACAGTGGCGCTAGTATTCTAAAGGGCTAACGCGTTCGGCTTCTAACGGGGAAACTAATTTGCGCAAATTCGTTTATTCATCGCTTAAATACTTGTCTGAAAAAGGGGACTTGAAGGTGAGAATGATCTATGCGTTGATTCGGGGCTGTTAGCGAAAGTGATAAAGACGGTGCGGTAATATTCTAAAGGGCTAGAGGCTTCCTTTTTTACGTGGCAAATTATTGGTGGAAATTCGTTTGTTAGTCGAGTAAATAATTGTCTCAGAAAGTGACTTTCGGGTGGGATTGATCTATGCGTTGAATCTGAGCTGTTAGGAAAAGCGATAGAACACAGTGGCGCTAGTATTCTAAAGGGCAAACGCGTTCTGCTTCTAACGGGGAAACTAATTTGCGCAAATTCGTTTATTCATCGCTTAAATACTTGTCTGAAAAAGGGGACTTGAGGGTGAGAATGATCTATGCGTTGATTCGGGGCTGTTAGCGAAAGTGATAAAGAGGGTGCGGTAATATTCTAAAGGGCTAGAGGCTTCTCCTTTTTACGTGGCAAATTATTGGTGGAAATTCGTTTGTTAGTCGAGTAAATAATTGTCTCAGAAAGTGACTTTCCGGTGGGATTGATCTATGCGTTGAATCTGAGCTGTTAGGAAAAGCGATAGAACACAGTGGCGCTAATATTCTAAAGGGCTAACGCGTTCGGCTTCTAACGGGGAAACTAATTTGCGCAAATTCGTTTATTCATCGCTTAAATACTTGTCTGAAAAAGGGGACTTGAAGGTGAGAATGATCTATGCGTTGATTCGGGGCTGTTAGCGAAAGTGATAAAGAGGGTGCGGTAATATTCTAAAGGGCTAGAGGCTTCCCTTTTTACGTGGCAAATTATTGGTGGAAATTCGTTTATTAGTAGAGTATATAATTTTCTAAGAAAGTGACTTTCGGGTGGGATTGATCTATGCGTTGAATCTGAGCTGTTAGGAAAAGCGATAGAACACAGTGCGCTAGTATTCTAAAGGGCTAACGCGTTCTGCTTCTAACGGGGAAACTAATTTGCGCAAATTTGTTTATTCATCGCTTGAATATTTGTCTGAAAAAGGGGCCTTGAGGGTGAGAATGATCGATACATTGATTCGGTGCAGTTAGCGAAAGTGATAAAGAGGTGGCGTTAATATTCTAAAGGGCTAGAGGCTTCTCCTTTTTACGTGGCAAATTATTTGTGGAAATTCGTTTGTTAGTCGAGTAAATAATTTTTTCAGAAAGTGACTTTCAGGTGGGATTGATCTATGCGGTGAATCTGAGCTGTTAGGAATGATCTATGCGTTGAAGCTGAGCTGTTAGGAATAGCGATAGAACACATTGGCGCTAATATTCTAAAGGGCTAACGCGTTCTGCTTCTAACGGGGAAACTAATTTGCGCTAATTCGTTTATTAATCGCTTAAATACTTGTCTGAAAAAGGGGACTTGAGGGTGAGAATGTTCTATGCGTTGATTCGGGGCTGTTAGCGATAGTGATAAAGAGGGTGCGGTAATATTCTAAAGGGCTAGAGGCTTCTCCTTTTTACGTGGCAAATTATTGGTGGAAATTCGTTTGTTAGTCGAGTAAATAATTGTCTCAGAAAGGTACTTTCCGGTGGGAGTGATCTATGCGTTGAATCTGAGCTGTTAGGAAAAGCGATAGAACAAAGTGGCGCTAATATTCTAAAGGCCTAACGCGTTCTGCTTCTAACGGGGAAACTAATTTGCGCAAATTCGTTTATTCATCGCTTACATAATTGTCTGAAAAAGGGGACTTGAGGGTGAGAA
Organism: Dermacentor albipictus; assembly: GCF_038994185.2. Taxonomy (NCBI): domain Eukaryota; kingdom Metazoa; phylum Arthropoda; class Arachnida; order Ixodida; family Ixodidae; genus Dermacentor; species Dermacentor albipictus. The sequence continues at coordinate 11,458,861 of NC_091829.1, forward strand.
TGATCTATGCGTTGATTCGGTGCTGTTAGCGAAAGTGATAAAGAGGTTGCGGTAATATTCTAAAGGTCTAGAGGCATCTCCTTCTTACGAGACAAATTATTTGTGGAAATTCGTTTGTTAGTCAAGTAAACAATTGTCTCAGAAAGTGACTTTCAGATGGGATTGATCTATGCGGTGAATCTAAGCTGTTAGGAAAAGCGATAGAACACAGTGGCGCTAATATTCCAAAAAGCTAACGCATTCTGCTTCTAACGGGGAAACTAATTTGCGCAAATTCGTTTACTCATCGCTTAAATAATTGTCTGAAAAAGGGGACTTGAGGGTGAGAATCATCGATACGTTGATTCGGTGCTGTGAGCGAAAGTGATAAGGAGGTCGCGTTAATATTCTAAAGGGCTAGAGGCTTCTCCTTTTTTACGTGGCAAATTATTTGTGGAAATTCGTTTGTTAGTCGAGTAAATAATTGTCTCAGAAAATGACTTTCAGGTGGGTTTGATCTATCCGTTGAAACTGAGCTGTTAGGAATAGCGATAGAACACATTGGTGCGAATATTCGAAAGGGCTAATGTGTTCTGCTCCTAACGGGGAAACTAATTTGCGCAAATTTGTTTTTTCATCGCTTAAATAATTGTCTGAAAAAGGGGACTTGAGGGTCAGAATGATCTATGCGTTGATTCGGCGCTCTTAGGAAAAGTGATACAGGTCGCGTTAATATTCTAAATGGTTAGAGGCTTCTCCTTTTTACGTGGCAAATTATTTGTGGAAATTCATTTGTTAGTCGAGTAAATAATCGTCTCACAAGTTGACTTTCAGGTGGGATTGATCTATGCATTGAATCTGAGCTGTTAGGAATGATCTATGCGTTGAACCTGAGCTGTTAGGAACAGCGTTAGAACACAGTGGCGCTAATATTCTAAAGGGCTAATGTGTTCTGCTCCTAACGGGGAAACTCATTTGCGCAAATTCGTTTTTTCATCGCCTAAATGTCTGAAAAGGGGTTTGATTGTGGGAATGATCTATGCGTTGATTCGGCGCTGTTAGTGAAAGTGATAAAGAGGTGGCGTTAATATTCTAAAGTGCTGGAGGCTTCTCCTTTTTACGTGGAAAAATATTTGTGGAAATTCGTTTGTTAGTCGAGTAAACAATTGTCTCAGAAAGTGACTTTCAGGTGGGATTGATCTATACGTTGAATCTGAGCTGTTAGGAAAAGCGAATGAACACATTGGCGCTAATATTATAAAGGGCTAACGCATTCTGCTCCTAACGGGGAAACTAGTTTGCGCAAATTCGTTTTTTTATCGCTTAAATATTTGTCTGAAAAGGGGGACTTGAGGGTGAGAATGATCTATGCGTTGATTCGGTGCTGTTAGCGAAAGCGATAAAGAGGTGGCGTTAATATTCTAAAGGGCTAGAGGCTTCTCCTTTGTACGTGACAAATTATTTGGGGAAATTCGTTTGTCAGTCCAGTAAATAATTGTGTCGGAAAGTAACTTTCAGGTGGGATTGATCTATGCGTTGAATCTGAGCTCTTAGGGAAAGCGATAGAACACAGTGGCGCTAATATTCTAAAGGGCTAACGCGTTCTGCTTCTTACGGGGAAACTAATTTGCGCAAATTCGTTTATTCATCGCTTTCGTTGATGAATGATGGGCGCTGCGTGTATGATGGGCGCTGCGTGTATGCGGGCTTCACTTTCGGCATGGTGCACGACTAAGCAGTCAATGCAACTGTTCTTTCGACCAGAGCACTTAAAGATTTTGTGACCGCATCTTCAATAAAACATTCATATCGACACTTACGTTTTGGCGATGAGCCCAGTTCGAACTTCTGACAGCACTTTTGCAACGTCTAGTTGCGATGTTGTTTCAAAGTTGGGTCCTGCCCAGCGGGCAATGGCCTTCAGCACGAGACACTCCTTTTTCACATTTGAGCTCATCACTGGCCAAAACATCCAAAACAGAATCTCGGGACCATATACCAACGATATGGGTTATATAATATGGAAAACAAAATAATACGAGACGGCGTCCATATCAAACCTTGCAATAACCCTTAAACTCATAGCCACTATGACTGTCACCCGTTGAGTCGCCTGGTTTTTCCTTAATTGTAGAACTCTTTTCGTGCAAAATTCCCAATTTTCATGCAATTGCCAAGAGTCGCAAGGGGTTGAGAAATGAGGCCATTTGCTAAGGGAGAGAACCAAGGCAACAGGCAAACAGGAAGGAAAATGAAAAATTAACAAATTTATCCGTTCTTTATGAAAATATTTGTGGATCAACATCTTTTTATTTAAAAAGGAAATAGAACAGAAAAAGGAAGTGGAAAGCAGTTCCGTGTGTTCTGAATGACGCTTCTACAGTGGTCATTCGAGCCGCCTAACGTAGCCACTTCTCTGGCGCGATCGGCTATGAAGGCGCTGCTGCGGTATTTAAAAGACACTGGACCTTCTGGCAGATTGTGACTTCACTGTGTGACTCAGGATTGTACGGTGCACTGCATCACAGTAGGAACGCCTTTGCGGGCTGCGTGACAGTGCCCACAGAAACAGTTTGTGTGTACGTGCGTGTGTGTGTAGTTTCTTTTTTTTTAATCCTTCTCCCTCTCACCTATCGCTTCCCCTTTCCCTTCCCCCAGTACAGGGTAGCCAACCGGAGATAATCTCTGGTTAACCTCCCTGTCTTTCCTTTGCCTTTCTCTCCCTCTCTCTGCCGTGCTTATGTAGGTGTTTTTCTAACCTTCCGCGATAGGCGTAGTACGTCTAGAATCACATCGTCTTGCGCCCAACGTGGTTGTACGAGAATGGCAGCCACGCATCGTTACGTAACTTCCCGAATAAGAATACGAGTGGGCTGTGGCACTTGGTAGAGCATAAACGAGGGATCCGAAAGAACTGTGATTGTTTCGCAAATATATACTTCTGTATAATTCTTCCAGAGCTAATTCAAAAAACGCTACTATAGTCTTTTCCTGTTACCCAAATGAGGCGGTAACCACAAAAATGAAATTACAAGCGCGTCATTTTATTCCTTTTGCCTCGCCTAATACAGGTGAATGGCCAAAGCCTAATTCTCTATTGAATTGAAATAATATGCTTGCTTTGCTGCAACTATTTATTGTCAAGTTTCACTTCAGTTGGCAGTGCAGTTTCATGAGTAAAACGGGTTCAGCAGTGAAATGAACGGCACCGCAGACTTTTGAAGAGTGAAATACTCTGACTCCGTACACTTTGTCTGTGTCTGTTGCACACCTCATTGCTTCCACCGATGAAAAGTCTCTTCAAGAACAGCAGACACTCCGGAGGTATCAAGTACGACGCCATTTTGAAAAGGCCGCATGACGACGATTTTGTTTGCTTCTGTGATTGGCTGGCGAAGTAACACAACTCCGCCCGGTTTGTGTGCCTTGGTTGCCAACTGGTGCTTTTTTTTAAGGTTGCATTCTACTAAAGCAATCTTTATTTTACACTTTGGCTTCTTTACTTGTTCTTGGCAGTGTTCTTCCTGCGCTTCTTTCCTGCGCAAGTCTATTTGACGTTGTTCCTTGTTTGCCAAGTAAAGCAGAGGTGTATCGCAGAGGCGTGCCTGTAACCTACACCTCATTTCATTTGTCTTTTGTGGGTTTACGCGTTTTTATGGCGAATGGTGGACGTTATTCACATTTGTGCTGGTAAAGTACCCCCCCCCCCTCATTTGCATAGAAGTTACCTTGGGTTGCCCCCCCCTCCCCCCCCCCCGAAAAAGAATCCTGCGTACGTGCCTGACCCAGTTGCACACACGCAGTGATGCAAGTTGGCGTCAAAGAGGTTCATTGAGGAGCGGCACATAACCTTGGCACATATACCAACGGGAACGGCCTACCCTTTTAGAATGCACTGTATTCGATATCGGCCCATATATTTGGTCAGATAGTTAAGAGATGACCAAAAGGAAGAAAAAATATGCCCTGAAAATGCCAATAATGCTATTCGTATTATTAACCCTATATTTGGAAACTCCAGGCGAAATTTATAAATGGTTTCTTCGTCGTGTTGAGTGTACTCATCAGACTCATATTTCTCAGAAACGTCGTCGTCTTTTTTTTAAGTTGCTGCACAAATATCTTCGGCATTATCGTTATCAAGATTTACGCTTTCAGCTCCATGCTTGGCAATAAGCGAGAAAATGAGAAACTTTTAGCATGCCAGGATGTAAGGTGACACCTCCCTCACAGCGAAGGCGGCAATGTTGGGCATTGTTTGCGTCGTTGTTATGCTGTTATGCTCATAGCTAGAATAAAATCAATTAGGTTTTATCCATAGAACCTTATTTTAATAAATACATGATCAATTAATGAATACATTGCCACCAAACTGGCCGCTCGGTTGAGAAGGCTATCGGAGATGCGGAAAGCCGTCATTTCCTAGCGCTTTGCCGCAGCATTTAACCTTTAGTCCAGGCGCTGAGCCCTGCTTTCGAATGTGTAACAGGATGCAGCACCTGTTTCTCTTCCTCTGGATTAACATATATATATATATATATATATATATATATATATATATATATATATACCTTCAGAAGATGCCTCGGAGTTCCCTACGCGACAATGTTAACGCTCGGCGATGAGTACACCGCAAGAGCACGTGACCTTCGCGTCGGTGCATTTGTATCTGGCGGCGGTGAAAGTCCGACCGTGTCAGAAAAGTGGTGGAAGAGCCAAAGGAAGCCGCTCGTTGTAGCAGAGCTCAAGGCGCATCCATCTGCACACTCTCCAGACCGATCTTAATTTGGTCTCTAACTGGTATAAAACTTGGAAAATGGAATTAAATATTAACAAATGTAAGTTCATGCGTGTTTCTCTCTGCTCTAACACTCCCCGTTCTTCTTATTGTCTTAATGGCATTCCTCTTGATTCCGTCGCATCATATAAATATCTAGGCGAAAATATATCACGAAACTTGACATGGAATGCCCATACTGAATATGTTACCAATAACGCTAATCGCATGTTAGGGTATTCACGTCGCAACTTCTCTGCTGCTTCTTCGTCCTTAAAACTCCTACTTTGTAAATCACTAATAAGACTTAAACTTGAATACGCGTCATCTATATGGGACCCTGGGCATGAAAATCTTATATATTCTCTTGAACTTATACAAAATAACTCCGTTCGCTTCATTTTTTCAAATTACAACCGTACTGCAAGTATCACAGCCATGAAAACTAACCTTTCTCTCCCATCTTTAAAATCTCGTCGGAAAATTAGTCACCTGACTCTATTCCACAAGGTATATCATCACGTCACGCGACATGATGATCTTATTTCACCACCGGAATACATCTCCCATCGCACTGATCATCGGCACAAGGTTTGCATCCAAAAATGCAAAACTAAAGCTTGTTTTCAGTCTTACCTTCCCCAGACATCTGTCGAATGGAACCGCCTCCCTCCCGATATTGCAGCCATTGAGGATAATCAACGATTTCGTGATGCACTAACAACCTTTGTTTGTTTTGGAGAATGTGGAAATTATGTTCTAACAGAATGCACTGTATTGTATGTATGGTCTTTGTAACCTATATTACGCACTCCCCTCTGTAATGCCTTTGGCCCTGAGGGTATAATAAATAAATAAATAAATAAATAAATAAATAAATAAATAAATAAATAAATAAATAAATAAATAAATAAATAAATAAATAAATAAATAAATAAATAAATAAATAAATAAATAAATAAATAAATAAATAAATAAATAAATAAATAAATAAATAAATAAATAAATAAATAAATAAATAAATAAATAAATAAATAAATAAATAAGTGAGTCACAATCGTGACGGATATTACGCGACTTCGGTTGCGATCATGACATGCGATTTCCTTCTCTATCGTCATGCATATCGATCGACATCGTTCGCAAGGGCAAAAACTTGCTCACCATTACTCAGGCACTTGACATAATCACTTAGCGACTCATTATAGCTCATTAAGCTTGCATCTTGCATGCACTGCTATGCTTCCAACAAGCATATGAAACGAAATGGTTCTGAGAGTGGTAACAGCTTATTTTTGGGTGACATGATTAGGTCAATAGTGGCTCACGCGACGTCGCACCTCTCCTAACCTCCTGCTTACCAACATATCAAAGGAAATGGCTTTGAAAGCTTAAAAGCCTGCTCCCTGTCACTCACTCAACTGACATGATCACTATACTCACTCTCGTGACTTCACCACGGTTCTCACGCATGCACTATCCTAACGTGCCGACATGCATATGAAACGAAGTGGCTTATAAAGGGTAACCACCGACTCACAATGACCCAGTCAACGAGGTGATCACTAGGAGCTGTCGTGACGTCACTACGCTTATCATCATCATCATCATCATCATCATCATCATCATCATCATCATCATGGTTACGCCAACTGCAGGGCAAAGGCCTCTCCCATACTTCTGCAACTACACCGGTCTTGTACTAATTGTGGACATGTAGTGCCTGCAAACTTCTTAATCTCGTCCGCCCACCTAACTTTCTGCCGCCCCCTGCTACGCTTCCCTTCCCTTGGAATCCAGTCCGTAACCCTTAATGACCATCGGTTATCTTCCCTCCTCATTACATGTCCTGCCCATGCCTATTTCTTTTTCTTAATTTCTACTAATATGTCCTTAACTCGCATTTGTTCCCTCACCCGATCTGCTCTTTTTTTATCCCTTAACGTTACACCCATAATTATTTCCATAGCTCGTTGCGTCATCTTCAATTTAAGTAGAACCCTTGTCGTAAGCCTCCAGGTTTCTCCCCGTATGTGAGTACTGGTAAGACACAACTATTATACACTTTTCTTTTGAGGGATAATGGACCCCTGCTATTCATGATCTAAGAATGTCTGCCAAACGCACCCGAGCCCATTCTTATTGTTCTGATTATTTCAGTCTCATGATCCGGATCCGCGGTCACTACCTGCCCTAAGTAGGTGTATTCCCTTACCACTTCCAGTGCCTCGCTATCTATCATAAACTGCTGTTCTCTTCCGAGACTGTTAAACATTACTTTAGTTTTCTGCAGATTCATTCTTAGACCCACTCTTCTGCTTTGCCTCTCCAGGTCAGTGAGCATGCATTGCAGTTGGTCCCCTGAGTTACTAAGCAAGGCAATATCATCAGCGAATCGCAAGTTACTAAGGTATTCTCCATTAACTTTTATCCCCATTTCTTCCCAATCCAGGTCTCTGAATACCTCCTGTAAACACGCTGTGAATAGCATTGGAGAGATCGTATCTCCCTGCCTGACGCCTTTCTTTATTGGGATTTTGTTGCTTTCTTTATTGAGGACTGCGGTGGCTGAGGAGCCGCTATAGATATCTTTCAGTATATTTACATACGGCTCGTCTACACCCTGATTCCGCAATGCCTCCATGACTGCTGATGTTTCAACAGAATCAAACGCTTTTTCATAATCAATGAAAGCTATATATAAGGGTTGGTTATATTCTGCACATTGCTCAATCACCTGATTGATAGTGTGAATATGGTCTATTGTTGAGTAGTCTTTACGGGACCCTGCGTGGTCCTTTGCTTGACAGAAGTCTAAGGTGTTTGATTCTATCTGCGATTACGTTAGCAAATAGTTTGTAGGCAACGGACAGTAAGCTGATCGGTGTATAATATTCCAAGTCTTTGGCGTCCCCTTTCTTATGAATTAGGGTTATGTTAGCGTTCTTTCAAGATTTCGGTACGCTCGCGGACATGAAGCATGGCGTATACAGGGTGGCCAGTTTTTCTAGAACAATCTGCCCACCATCCTTCAAGAAATGTGCGGTTACCTGATCCTCCCCAGCTGCCTTCCCCCTTTGCATAGCTCCCAAGGCTTTCTTTACTTCTTCCAGCATTATTGGGGGATTTCAAATTCCTGTAGACTATTCTCTTCTATTATCCTTGGGGGTGCCACTAGTACTGTATAAATCTCTATAGAACTCCTCAGCCATTTGAACTATCTCATCCATATTAGTAATCATATTGCCAGCTTTGTCTCTTAACACATGCATCTGATTCTTGCCAATTCCTAGTTTATTCACTGCTTTTAGGCTTCCACCGTTCCTGAGAGCATGCTCAACTCTATCCATATTATACTTCCTTATGTCAGTTGTCTTACGCTTGTTGATTAACTTGGAAAGTTCTGCCAGTTATATTCTAGTTGTAGGGTTGGAGGCTTTCATACACTGGCGTTTCTTCATCAGATCTTTCGTCTCCTGCGATAGCTTACTGGTTTTCTGTCTAACGGAGTTACCACCGTACGCTTCTCACGCATGCACTATCCTAACCTGCCGGCATGCATATAAAACGAAGTAGCTTATAAAAGATAACGTCCGGCTCACTATAACCTAACCAATGAGGTGATCACAAGTGACTCACAAGACGTCATCAGGGTTATCACCCAAAGATGTACTAACCTGCCAACATGCATATAAAACGAAATGGCTTTGAAAAAGTAACGACCTGCTAACTATCACCCAATCAATGAGGTCATCACTAGTGACTCACGTGACGTCATCAGGGCTCTCACCCAAACATGTACTCTCCTAACCTTCCGATATGCATATCAAACGAAATGGCTCTCAAAGAGGAATAACATGCTGATTATCACAGAGTAGATTGAGGTGATCACTATAGTAACTCACGTGAGGTCACCACGGTTCTCACCCAGCCACGAGCTTAATGAGCTATAATGGGTCGCTTAGTGATTATGTCAAGTCCCTGAGTAATGATGAGCAAGTTTTTGCCCTTGCGAACGATTTCGATCGATATGCATGACGATAGGGAAGCAAATCGCATGTCACGATCGCAACCCAAGCCGCGTAATATCCGTCATGATTCTGACTCACTTATGTGAGTCACTCGCAAATGTGACTGAAAAGGAGTAAATGAGGTGGCGGTATACCAGGCGGAAGTGTTTCGGAAGCAGCCATGGCGACACTGGTTTCGTGGAAGCTGTGCTCTTATAGTGCTGACACCAATAAAGTGGTCACATCCTGAATAGGCGGCATTCGTGACTCCGGTTAGGACCTTTTCTGCAAGGATTATTTGTTTCTCAATCAATTTTTAACAAGATTAAATTCACTGGCACTGGGATTAAAATGTGTGGCACTTCGATTAACATGGCTGGCGCAAGGATTAAATGAGATGGCACGCGGAATAATTTGGATGGCGCTGGGATTAAATGTGGTGGCGCCTGGATGAAATTATTGGCACTTGAAATAAACATGTTGGCCCTCAGATTAAATTGGCTTGCACCTGGATTATTTTCAATGGCATTTCAAGTAAGCGGAGCGGAAAAACCTGTAGTGTTTGAAATTCAGCATACCTTATGAACGGCGCAGCCAACAAATATAAAAAAATTGCATGAAATTAAAGTTACTACCTTTGTGGTGAATAAACATCGTATGGGATTACCCGCTGCGCACGATGAATGTAAACACGCATTGCCATTAGTTGCATATCATTCGATTGGACGCTTCACTTAAGCTGTGATAAATTCCAATTCATGCGTAGGATTTACACAACTTTGCTGTCATGTGGCAGGCATCAGAAACTCCAAATTGCTAATTTGGGCCAGATGGGATATTGCAGGTTCCAACCACAGCGTGACGATACGGGAAACAAAATTCTACTACGGTTCATCCATTGGCGTTTTGCATTTTATTACGTTTCATATGCCGCGTTGGTTCTTTATAAAGTCAATTGCATATATGCTGCACCTCTTTTAACAACATCATCAGCCGATGGGCTGCGTAAGCATTCAGTCTCTGCTCGTCACCTTGCTATGCTCATCATCATCATCAGCCTGGTTGCGCCCACTGCAGGGCAAAGGCCTCTCCCATGCTTCTCCAACAACCCCGGTCATGTACTAATTGTGGCCATGCCGTGCCTGCAAACTTCTTAATCTCATCCGCCCACCTAACTTTCTGCCGCCCCCTGCTACGCTTCCCTTCCCTTGGGATCCAGTCCGTAACCCTTAATGACCATCGGTTATCTTCCCTCCTCATTACATGTCCTGCCCATGCCCATTTCTTTTTCTTGATTTCATCTAAGATGTCATTAACTCGCGTTTGTTCCCTCACCCAATCTGCTCTTTTCTTATCCCTTAACGTTACACCTATCATTCTCCTATGCTAGATACCACGTTATCTTACTCAATTCTTGACTCCATGTACTTACAATGTAGCTGTACATGCTTCCTCGGAAATATAAAATTGCCGATATATTTATGGCTTCGGCTCATTGGTAATGTATTACAGATATACGATAGTACATAAATAGACGAATAGAAGCGAAGCACGCAAACACAGCGCGATCTTGTAACAATATAAAACAAAAGTAAGATTAATATAAACGCTATATCTCATCCACTACGTGATAGCGCAACTAATTCTGCGCTCACGCACGACGAAAACCAACCGGCAAATTTGTAATGTAATGCCCCATCGGGTTATTTAGGGGATAATAAATGACGTCTGCTTTCTTCTCTAGTATTTGTCGCTTAATTTTTCTAGTTATTACCCAAACTTAACCGCGTTGATTCGTGTGGTTACCTATTGCACCTTATTACGTCTGTCAGTGAACGTTAGCGTAAAAGGTTAAACGAAAAGCTAACCTCAAAGGAGAAAAAAAAATAAAGCATTCTTCATCATCATCACCAGCAACCTATTTATGTCAACTCCCAGCAATTCCCAATAACCCTTGTCTTGCACCAGCTGATTCTATCTTATGCCGGCCAAATTCCAAATTTTACAACGCCACCTAGGCTGCCGTCCTCGATAGCACTTTCAAGCCACCGGTTGTCTGCCCTACTCCTTACATGGCCCGCTCAGCTTCACCTTTTCCTCTTAAGAGGAAGCTTTAGCTCGGGCCCAACTCCGACGCGGCCTATTCAAATACATGTAAAACGCAAAAACATTTTTATGAAATAACCCCTGGACCGATTTTAATGAAATTTGTTGCACTGCAGAGAGAAAGTTAACTTCTAGTGACTCTTGGAAGCGGAATTTCGGTTGAGGTCTTGGATATGGTTGAAAGAATTTTCACAAATTCGGAAGTTCGAAAAAAAATAGAACGAAGTTTACAAATTTATAACTCTGCATCAAAAACAGATATCGCAGTTCTGTAAACGGTATCCATTAGACCATTGAAAGCGGACAAATTTAATATGTCATTTTATATCTTACGTGAATTTGTTACTTTGTTCACAAAGGTTCTGCAAAAGCTGTATATCCACATTACTAAATTTTTTGAGATTCATGTATAGCATATCAATTTTTTCCGCTTTAGATGTACTATTATATGCAATTCACAGCATTGTATTATCATTTTTAGTTTCTGAGTTACAGTTGTAAACTTGATAGTTCCTTTTCTTGAAAATTTGCGATTTTTGCCAATTTTTAATAAAGAATTAAAGATGTAAATCGAAAATTAGAAACCAACAGTCACTAGATTTTAAGGTTTTCTTTTTAGGGAAACAAACCTCGTCAAATTTAGTGCATTGGTTGCCGAGAAAAACGAATTCTCCTTTTACATGTATTTAGATAGGAGCACCCGAGCTAAGGCTTCCTCTTAATATGAACTAGAATAACGGCTAGCCCTAACAATCCACTTCGGTGTCTTGTCCCTGAACGAAAGGTCGAACATTTTCTTCTCAAGGTTCTTTGTTGATCCCAAAGTTTCTGCTCAACTGTTAGCACCCGCAGAAAATAATGATTGTACACATTTCAAAGATACGGCTAAGCTGCCGGTCATGATTTCGTAATGCGTGCCGTATGGATTCCAGCAAATTAGATTTTTCTGTAAATTTTCTTCCCATGATCACCGCTGCCTTTGACTGATTGGCCTTGATATACGTTTTCTTTGATATGCGTTTGATATACGATTCTTGAGGCTGGCTACCAATCGCGAATTGTCATTCTGTTGCTATGCAATTTAACATTATCTTGGTCTTTTGATTATTAATATTCAAGCTAACTCTTCTATGCTTTCGACTAGCTTGGTGTTACCGTAGAGATCATAGCTGATGTGTAACAGCAGCGCAATTATATATATATATATATATATATATATATATATATATATATATATATATATATATATATATATATATATATATATATATAATATAGTGACTTCGGTAGTAAGAACATGGTAGGGCTAACGAAGACTTGATACTTCTAGTAAAGCTTACCTTAAGCACCGCACTGCTTACATTGCATAGGCATAGATGCAATCTGACATTTGTAAATAAATCAACGGAAATAATGTTGGCAAAAAGTGCACGCTGCGTTAAGCAAAGATAGAATGAGCACGAGAAAAATGTTTTCAGGCTTACAGCAATCGCCGAAAGGCAAAAGAAAGTCAGATATTGCATATTCCCAAGCACAAATTCAGACGAGAGGGATGAGCTAAGAAACATACGGCGGTTGGTTTTGCCGTGTGCTAGTAGCGCATGACACTGCTTGTGTTGTCACGTGGGGAATCACGGTATCGTGGAATGGATGGCCTAGACCCTTCTGCACGATTGCGGCTCTTTAGTTTTGCTTTCCACCTCTGATGAGACATAATATTTATCCCCGCCTTTTCCAGAATGATTCATTTGTTGGGATTTGGCTCTATGTCAGTGTGCTTCGCTTGCGTTTGCTTGTTTTTTTTTCTTTCACTGTCAGTCATTTACTGCCCATTAGCCTATACTTGTCATGCCACAAAACACCACAGCCCGTACCTTTGCATTTCAGTTAGCGTTGCTGTATATGGGACTAGGTAGGTGAACAACTATCATCGAGGCGCGGATGGCGAGGGGTTCGGAAGCAACATCTGGGGCAATCACTTCTAGGGCGATCACTTTCGGAGGCGATCACATCGGATGTGCGCGCGTACACGGCCGAAAGCGTGTCTGGCTCTTTGCCAAGCTCGCTTTCTAATGGTGCACAGAACAGGTCAACGTTTCGTGTCCTCACCTCTTTCACCGTGCTAGTCACATACGTGTGCGTTGTCTTCTTTTTCATTGGTTCCGACAACGAACGGCGCGAGATCGACATGTTCCTGTCCTCCACGGATCTGTCGAACGAAGACGATGCTGGCCTCTCGTGCGTCATCAGCAGGTCAGGCGGGGGAGGCAGCACGGGGGCCGACTGCACGAGTCAAACCAGCAATGTGAGCGCATCGATGAAGTGACGTGTAGCTTCGTGTTCTTTCCATTGGTCTTTCGCTCTGCCAATGTAACTTCGTATAAAGCGATTTCAAGCACGCTTAATTCGAGCACGCCAATGCTTCTTGTTATTCTTCGCAATGCAGTGTCAGCAAGAAGCTATGAAACTTTATGTCATAATTTTATTTCTCAGCACCATGGCAGCAAGTAGCTTAGTGGTAAGGGCAAGTGGCTACGGCAGTGCGCAACTGACCTCGAGGTTGTGGGTTAGATACCAGTGGCAGTGGCCACATTTAGACGGAGGTGAACAGCAAAAACACTCGCGCACTTATGTTGAGGTGCACGGTAGAGAAGCCCAAGTGTACAAAATAAATCCGGTATCTCCCACTACGGTGTGCTTCATAATCAGATTGTGCTCCTTACACATAAAGCACCACAACTTAACTTTTCCCCCCAGAAAGTGGTCGATACTGCTGATAACAAAGACTTGGTACCATGCCAGTTAATGATGAAGAACCAAATGAACAAAAATCACAAGGATTGTTACATGATATGAGCGCATAATGCAAATGTCAGTGTTATATTTGTGACTAGAGAATGTCCCAAGCCTAGAATATACCAGAGCAAAGGTTACATATGCAAATTACAAGGAAGAGCATATGCAAAGAAAGTATTCAACAAAAATGAAGTTTCTTTGCCTTGCATATCATTTTTTCAAAGTAAAAGATATCGCACAGTTTTCACTCAACTATAAATTAATGACCGGCACCTTAACGAGCCAAGTTAACCTAGCTGTTATGTAAGAGATATGACCACAGTAAAGGTGGTTTCAATGTCAAAGCGAGCACCTTCTCAGATTTAAAGAGCTGGTAGTTGCAGAAATGTCGAGCTTGAACACAACTTTCTGATGAATACTAAGCTATCATTGTGAAGAAGAATGAGTCAGGTGAAACTCGATTAATTGCAGCGTAAAAAATAAATGTCCACAAATTCCATTTGAAAGTCTGTTCAAAAAGGCAGATCATGTATGATTAAAAAGAGAACTAAGAATGACTATAAAAGACTCCAGCAAACCGCAGGCATGGGTCATTTTTATGGAATTCCGGCGCCAATATTCTTAGTACACTGTTGCATTCGATCATAATGAAATATTTAAAGAAATTTTAAATACCAAATTCTCGAACTGAATAATTCGTTTCGGCACAGCATTACATGCAACTTGTACTCGAAATTTCGGTTTTTCAACCAATTGCATAATATAAACAAGTACTTGACAAACTAAAGCAGTACACTTGAAATACCTATTGTACATTTATTGTCCATGGCTTTAGCAACACTTGCATCTCGAAACTGGGAGGAGTCTATGGTAGGTGAAGGTTGTTGCCTGCGTGGTCTGATGGCACAATAATGCAGACAAGTGTCCCTTGGTGACTAAAATAGGTGGCAATTTTTGTCACCTTAGTGCTGACACGCGCGTGAAGCACCCAAGCATATTTTTCACACACACAAAAAAAGCTTTCGGCAGTTCTTTATAGATTGTCTATACAACATCATGGAAAGCGTTCGGGCAGGCAGATTTCACGGGAAAGTTAACAAGGGGCGGGAGATCGTAGAGAGGTCTTGATTATGAAAGCGTCCACGCACATCCACAGGAACAGCATCTGTCCAAAGAACCCCGCCCTGTAGGCGACCATGGGCGCATGGCCCGGGAGGCCCGGGTCGGAGAGGGTCCCATGCGGCCACCGGAACCCCTCGACCCAGTTTTCGACTCGCTGGCTGCACTCGAATATCGCCTATGCTGACAGGTTGCACAGCGTCGCCAGGTCGAGTGCGGTGTCCAAGGTATACTTCCAAACCCTTCGTGCATCGTTGTTTTACTTTACCCTCTTTAATGTGCCTTGTCTTTTCTTCCCGCTTTCCTTCCCGTCTTTTTTTTTTTTCGTGCTAGACGGCTATCTTCCGCACTCACCGGTGAGTCTTGAGTATGCGAATAAACTGCTATGTGCTCCTGTCCCTTTATTTGTGTTTTTAATAAAATGCAGTTCGAAACATGCAAGCTCTCATATAAATTTATTAATGTCGTGAATATATTGCGATCTTAAGACTGCTTCATATTGGTAGTGAAAAACACAAGTTCCTCATTACAGAACTATTAGACAATTATGCTATATTCAATCACTTTCGCTTCTCAGGCTATTCAATTAGTATTTGATTCGGTTTTGAAAATTACTACTCGCACTCTTATGATGTTAAATACAGGAAAAAAGGGAATGAGGCACATGAAGATGCGTGTTATGATTGTTCACGCAATGTAGCAGGCACCCATCGTGCTCATTCAGAGGACGTGCTACGACTACCAGTGACCTGTTGTGCCATTAGCTTTCAGATTCCGTAGTTGTAAAAAGCATACGTTTTAATAGACGGCAGCGACGTAGGCTCACATTGTTGCAGAAGGGGTTCTAGAAAGCCGGATAAGGATAGTCGATATAGCAGAAGTACGGGAGTAGTCCACGTTGCTTGCTGTGGTGCAGCACCCGACCCGTCGATATGATGGCTACTGGAATAAAAAACAGAAGATAGCGATGTATAACTTGACACTTTTTTATTTACACACGTGGCAAGATGCAAACTGTTAAAGCACTTAGTACCCAACCAAATATTCACGACTGCTTGCGTCACTGAACTACACTTCGCAATCAGTACTAGTTGTAATACTACACGCAATGTATGCATAGTGTTTGCCTTGCATGTGCCGCCAAGCAAGCCTCAAATTACATATACGAAGAAACCTTCCTGGTAAGCAAACGTTACATGGTTAAGAAAAGTAATAGTGACATTGACCAAAGACTTCATATTTACACGACGTCTGGCGCATCGAGGCAACAAGAGCAGATCGAGTCACTGACTATCCATACTTGGGTATTGGTCGCTCTGCGAGAGATTAATTAACAGACAGAAACGACAAATGGCATCAGATTTAATTGGTTTAATAGTAGCCGCAGCCTTTGATGCAGTCAACTTTCTTTGACCATTCACCAACACACTTGCCAGTATATTACCGCATTGCCGCGATATCGGGCATTTCAAACAGTCTACACGGCTGCATACTGCAGAAGGCAATCTACCTCTTGTCATAGTGGTCTCATAGGTGCGCGGGTGGATGGTCATGATGACGATGCGCGCCTTGGAGGCCTGTGGGACATAATCGATGAGCAAGAACTTGTCTAGGATGTCCAGAACGAAAATGGGCTTGTGTAGCAATACCACATCTGCATTAACACATGAAAAGTAGCCGGGCGAACGATATAAACATCACTGCAGTTAGGTGATTCTAAGCAGGAGGCATCATCACTAGACAACATTGCGCCCAGACTTGAAAAGCAATGCTCAAGGCTGTGGCAAGTGCTGTTAGCAGTTAGCGTAGGCGAGAACATATGGCGCCATTTAATGACATTGAATGCGCATTAGCGCTGAGAGTTTTGCCCGGAGATCGTGGAATTGTCTCGCATGGAGTCATGTCGTATGGAGTACAGCGGATAGGCCGTTTGCATAGACTACCCATAGACGCCGCTCCTATCACCTGGTATTGTAGGGACAAAGGGCTCACATGCTTCATACTGGTTATGCTGTGGAACGATAATGACGAGAGCAAAAGTTTAGGATACTCAAGTGAAAGTCAAGCCTAAAAGTGAAGCTCTTTTCACTAGGTTTCGCATGGACCTGCGTTATCCCGTTTGCCAGTCAATGTAGTACCGTATTGTAACTGTTTTTTTTTATTGAAATAAATCAATACAGGAATGAGAGGCACAAAATTTCTTCTAATTGCGCTGTAACGTGACTGCAACTGTTTAGCGCGGTCAATGAATCGATAAGCTCGGGAAGACTCGTAGGGTGCGATTCTCACTCTCGCCTTTGCATCTCTCCCAGGTCCACCTGGCTCCTGGAGCAGCGAGGTGAACAGCATGCTCACGCGCACGCTCCATATCGGGCCACAGGTGCCAGTTATGAGCAACGCAGGCGACACTGTGCCCCAGCCTTGCAGGTGGCAAGAAGGCTCCGCGTTGTCTCCGTGCAGCCGAATGCTCCACTTTGAATATCGGTTGGCCAGGATGTCGAGCAGGGTTGAACCTTCTTGCTCTGCATTTTGAAGTGCAAAGATATTTTTTCACTTTCACTTTATTTCCTTAAAGACCCCTCTTCGGGGTATTGCATAAGGGGTGGGTTACAAAGAATGTGAGAAACAAAGAATATCAAAATGTTACGAGCCATACTGCGAGGCAATTTCTTCTATGAAGGCAGATGAGCTGGGTACAGAGACGATGTTGGCTCGGCCACTCAAATATAAGTGGCTTGCCCGCTCATATTTGACTATGTGTACGGGTTTCTACGTTTGACATTACGTCGACGTTGCGCCTTTTTTACGGTATTTAAAGCAAATAATTAACGATCTGTGGATGTAGATCTCGATGTAAACAAATGCGCCGATTTGCCTAATCCCAACGCTGCGCGCTGAAACTTGTTGAATGTCGGAAGTCTCTACATAATGTGTAGAAGTGATACAAAAAGCGAGATTCACGTGCGGAAATCAGCGAGAACAAACTCCAAGGCAGCCGCGTTCGCAGAATGAACTCAGCTCGCCTTTAACGGCCGCACCGCAGGCACAACAGCGCGCTTAGGCTCGCTCACAGAGTAGTGGGCAGTGCGAGGTGGCTTCAGGATACGACTTGCTTTCTCGGAGAAGCCAATCTCCAGCTACGAAACTCATAACCTAGGCACACTGAACATGGGCGTAGGTGCGCAGGAGGTGGAGGAGGAGAAACATTTATTAAAAAAAAAAGGAAGGACAAGCAGGTGTCTTTCTGCTTGTGCGGGAGGCGCCCTAAGTCCAGGGCTCCTGCGGCTCTTGCTGTCTCCCGGGCCCGCCGCACCAGTTGCTGCTTGTTACGAGGGTCCGAACTAGTCAGTACGGCCTCCCACTGCTCGGGTGTGGGGTTGGGTACTTGCGGGGCCGCCTTCACGTTGGGGCACGCCCATGTGGTGTGATATAGGGAGGCGTAATCATTACAAAGGGGACATTTGTATGAATATAGTGTAGGGTGGATTGCGTGTAGTCTGCATAAATGTGGGTATGTATTGGTTTGTAGTTGTCTCCATGTTACGGCGTCTTCACGTGAGAGAAATCAACGGGCGAAAGCCCCAGTGCCTTTCCAAAGCGCTTACAACGGCATGCGACAGAGGACAGAACAAAGTAAAAAAAAAGTGGATTAGTAATGAAAGCATACCGTAAACTATTTCTTTTTTTTTTGTGAGCTGGACATTAACGGTCTGATCTTGAGCATCGGAATAATTTGATGGTACTGAACGTAATAAAGCACAATTGGAGGCAGCATCAGCGTAAATTCAAACGTGAACAATTCTGATACTATTCAAACGTATTCTTCCGTTTCCAAGTTCACCTGCGTGTGTAAACGTGCTTTCAATTAAGACTTCAAAACGTATACTCGGTACTGCTACTCCATGTTTAAAAACTGACAACATAGCATATAGATTCAATTCATTTACCATAGCAGGCATGCCAAGAGGTCATACTGTGGTTCTGTTTCTGTGCTAATGGTGCAGTGATTCAGATGTGAAATATTTCCCATTTGCAAAAATTAGGCCTTCATGTCAACAGTATGCAATTATTGGACGACTCAGGAAATGTTTGATTAAGCTAGCTTGATGTGTGCCTTGCAATCAGAGCAGATGAGAAGCACTCGTCTCTTTATAAGGATTTACATACTGCGCCGATTCATTACTTGGACTCATGCTTTTTACACTCTTCCGATGCCTACATATTTGAATGTATTTGAATATTTGAATGGCAGGTCAATATATGAAATATTCAGAGTTGTTTGATATCAGTGAGAATGAAATCGACCATGTTTCCAGGCTATAGAATTGTCCCGCTTGAAGGAGATGGGTTGTGCCGTTGGAAGGTTTAGACAATGTCTAGATTATTTATATTAACTCTGCTATTTGCATCCTTGCTTGAAGATGAGCATTCCGGTTATAGGCATTTGTCGTAGACAGCTTAAGGCATCTTATTTTCCGCGTATTACGAAGCGTTGTATTTCGAGTGTCAGTTTGCTTTTTGCGGGACATTGTGTATCATATACGTTCTATTTTTCATTATTTTTTTGTACCTGCCACCATACCTTCTCATCAACAATGTAAAGCCTCCCATACACATTACTCCGATGAGAGGCCTCTAAGGTATTGTAAATAATCAAATAAATAAAAAATGATACTATATTTAGATACTTTGGTCAACGCTCCGTAAGCGGCACTATGCACCAGGGTCCGCAAATATCTTCTACACACTGTCCGTAGCATCGTTTGTTTGTCGAACAGTATGCAAATTCCTGGAAACTGTAAAACACGCGACGAGAATTTGTTTCAGCCTGAAGGCGTTGCCAGCCCTCTCGATCTTTTTTTTTTTTTCCAGATCCTGAGCAGCATGCTCACCGGAAGTGGGAGAGATGGCGACGATCTCCCCACCACGGACTTCGAGCGACAAATCCATCGATCGGAAGCAACCTGGTCCGAGACCACCGAAGAGCCGCTGACCCAGGCTGCAGAGGTTCAGCTGCAACGCCAGGTGGCAAACCTGCGTCAGAGCGGCCACGTTTACTCTCACGACGACGAAGGCGGCCGTTCGAACCACGGCTGAAAATTCCGAGGAACACGTGGTTAGGCACGCACAAAAATAAAGAATGACAACACCGCTGGCCATCAGGCCGGAAGACGACGACGACGGCGACGACGCATAACACCCAGGACCTGCCAGACGAGTCGCACTTAACATGCCACTAGTCGAACTAACTATACGTGTTCGCGGGGTACAGTCTGAGTAGCCTAAGGATAGTTTGGGGCGGGCCGTCGAAATGGAGCACCGATAACACGGCGGCTTAACGAGTTATCGAGTTGGAGAAGGCAGAGGAAAGGCAAGGAGTGGAATGTCGGTGGATGACATGAATAGCTTAAAAGGACGGAAAACCACGTGCGACTGCAAAACTTGGCGGAGGCGTTCATAGTAGCGTATGCTGCTTGTGTACTGTGTTCCCCCCAAGCCACTAAGGTGTTTCGGGACCCTTGTAACGCTGTAATGCATAACGCACCTTCTGTATACTGCGCAGCTTGAGACTTCAAAATTCAAGTTTGTGCACGTGAATCAGAAGTAGCGATATTAATTCGCTGTCGAGCCTAGTGTCAATTTTGAGTAGCTTGGGAATCGAATTGCTAACTACGGTGCTAATTACCTTTGCTGACAAATTCTATCTTCGGCACAAATTTGCGCTCCATATGGCGTGAAATGGAGAAAATTCTGCGTACGTAGAAGCGTGCTTGAGCATTGCAGGGTTATACTCCCCAAGTACTGTTGGCTTCAGTGCTGTTGGATGTGAACAGCAAGCTCGTCAAAGTGTTCGAAAGCTGCAGCAGAGGAGGACGAAACCTGGAGTGAGGCACGTGACTTCTGCAACATTCACGGTGCATCTTGAACGCGTACCACAGATTGAGTACATCAAAAAAAAAATTTCGAGATGGCTTGTAACGCGGCCGCCTGAACTAGCGCCCGTGTATTGTGTTGCAGGAAGAGTTGCTCGTGACGTCAGAACTGACGTGACGTCAGAGGTTAAGCGATCTCCGTAGAAGGAAGAGCCACTTGAATACTCGCACGTACTTTGCAGCTTTTCTTTGTTTTTCTCGGGCGAGCCACATTCTTTTTTTTCTGTTGGAACGAACAGCTCAGCGCAGTACTTAGCCCCCCAGGCTTCCTTGACGCTCGTCCGAATGTTCTGCCTCGGGAATCGAGGTTTCCGTCTCTTGCAGCCACCGCCTTTCGACCCTTGCGGTCCTGAGAATTTATCAGGCGCCGCTAAGACGACGTGAAACTGTGTTGATGTCCCTGCCATCGTTAATTTTGACGTGCGTACTTGCGATATAGTACCGATTCCCAGTAGCGGTTAAGTGACTTATTCGACGTCATTTCTTTTTTTGTGACATTCCGCAACACATTTTCGTCGTTGCGACATGTTTACAGGTAGTGTACATGTGCGCACGTGTAAACTAGAGAAGATTAGTTCGTCTATGAAAACGCAGGCAACAGTGTGCTCCAGGCTAGCCGGTGGAAAGAACAATCAGTGTCTCCGTGCAGCCGGATGCTCCTCATTGAATATGGTTTGGCCAGGATGTCGAGCAGGGTTGAACCACCTTGCTCTGCATTTTTCTTGCTCTGCAGCTATGAAAGCACGTATTACACATCGAAATATTCATGACTGCTGGCGTCACCGAACTATAGTTCGTAATTAGTGGTGGCTTTACTACTACACGCAGAGTATGCATACTGTTTGCCTTGCATGTGCCGCAAAACAACCCTGAAATTGCACCTACGGCATTCTCTCGACTTGTTTTGTGTGCGTGTGTTTCGGCCCGCCCATAGGAATGCTTTGATTTGTGTAACAATGTTTAGAAATTTCAAAATAAACTTGAATGAAGGCCGTGCATGTGTTCTCTCCATTCGTTTTCCTCGTGAATGATGCGAATATAAGGAGTAATCCGTTCACTACCTACAAACTAGCACATTCGTACTTACGTTGCGGTGTACATGAGTTTTCGTTGGCAGAACAGTTGATTCGTGACATTTTAGCGCTTGTCCACGTTCAAACGGAGACGGGGGTCCGCTCATAAAAGTAACTGAACGGCGCCTTTTCACCGCACAGCACAGCGCTACCAAACTGCATCACGGATTACAATTAAAGCGTGTTAAATGGTTCGGCTGCATTAGAGGCACGGCACCGTTAATTTACGCAGCTGCAAAGTGGACGCAGAGTCCAGGGTCACCGCGCAGCTAGCGTGACTGGCGGCCTCATGTGTGCATGAGCGTGGTAAGCGCGGGGATGGAGCACGTCTTATCTGGTCGGCTGCATCAACTGTGAGAGCATAGGCGAGCAACAACGGTCTAGCTGGCCAAGCTACTGGTCGAGAAAAAAAACGGTGTACGGTGTGCCGTTCCGGTAGCCGAGTGGCTTGAGTGTTCAACTCGTGTCCTTGAGTACGGTGGTTCGATTCCCGCTGCCTGCGTCGCTGTGGAAAAAAAAAAACAGCGATACGGGTGTCGAGGCTCGAACTGTCGTGAGGACGGTGGTTCGAATCCCGGTCGCTGCATCGCTGGAAAAAAAAAAGACAGCGATGTGGATACCGGGGCTGGAAGTGTCGTCCCTCAAGGGTCGGGGTGGACGCGACGCTGGGTCCCGGACCACAGAAGGCCACCTGCATCCTAGTACCGGCGTAGCATGGCCAATGCGCGGATTGTAGGCGGTGCGCATGTCGGCACAAGGACGCAGATAGCCTCTGGCCGTTCCGGCACCCAGCTGTACGCCCTGCACACCCAGCTGTACCGGAATGTGGCGGATAAGAGGGAGTTTTGTGTCATGGTGCACATCATTTCCTCTCGCTATCCCCCGGGTATCCTAAGAGGGTGGATACCTGTTGCTTTTGTGGGAAGTGCGGAGGACACCCCTGCAGAAAACCGACAACCCCCCCCCCCGAAAGAAAACCGACCCGCACAAGACGAGAGCCCCCCCCCCCCCCTACAGCAAACCTCGCCGCGCAGCCCGACCCCCCCCACCGCTATTTTGCCGCGCGACCTCTTACAGGTCGCGCGGCGAACCGGGGGCCTCTCCTCAACGTTTGCCGCGCGACCTCTAAGAGGTCGCGCGGCGAAATAGCGGTGGGGGGAGGGGGTCGGGGTGCGCGGCGGGGTTTGCTGTAGGGGGGGGGGGCTCTCGTCTTGTGCGGGTCGGTTTTCTTTCGGGGGGGGGGGGGGTTGTCGGTTTTCTGCAGGGGTGTCCTCCGCACTTCCCACAAAAGCAACAGGTATCCACCCTCTTAGGATACCCGGGGGATAGCGAGAGGAAATGATGTGCACCATGACACAAAACTCCCTCTTATCCGCCACATTCCGGTACAGCTGGGTGTGCAGGGCGTACAGCTGGGTGCCGGAACGGCCAGAGGCTATCTGCGTCCTTGTGCCGACATGCGCACCGCCTACAATCCGCGCATTGGCCATGCTACGCCGGTACTAGGATGCAGGTGGCCTTCTGTGTGGTCCGGGACCCAGCGTCGCGTCCACCCCGACCCTTGAGGGACGACACTTCCAGCCCCGGTATCCACATCGCTGTCTTTTTTTTTCCAGCGATGCAGCGACCGGGATTCGAACCACCGTCCTCACGACAGTTCGAGCCGCGACACCCGTATCGCTGTTTTTTTTTTTTTTCCACAGCGACGCAGGCAGCGGGAATCGAACCACCGTACTCAAGGACACGAGTTGAACACTCAAGCCACTCGGCTACCGGAACGGCACACCGTACACCGTTTTTTTCTAGACCAGTAGCTTGGCCGGCTAGGCTGTTATCGCGGCCTATGCTCTCACAGTTCATTCTGCCGACGAGATAAGACGTGCTCCAACCCGCTCTGGCCATGCTTATGCGCACAGGAAGCCGCCAGTCAGGCTGGCTGCGCGGTGACGCTACTCTTCGTCGTCCACTGACGCGGCGTAGTGTAAGTCTTGCCTCTAATGCAGTCAAACCATTCTACACGCTTCAATTATATTGCAACCCGTGATCCAGTTTGGTAGTGCTGTAATATGCGGGGATAAGACGCTATTCAGTTCCTTTTATGATGAAGCCCGATCTCCCTTGGATAAAATTCATTTAGTTGCCCCCTCCGCTTGATTGGTGCCATTTCGTCCACGCTGAAAGAAAACGGATGTACACGGCAACGTAAGTATTTATGCTTTATTTTGTAGGTAGTGAAGGCATCATTAGTAAGCGAGACTAGACGCACATGGCGTTATAATTCAAGACAACTTTATTTCTAAGCTAGCAAACATTCTTACATGAGGCAAAGCATTTCTCTGGGTATGTAGAACAGCACGCGCACGCACAAGTGAGCACATCGCCTCCAGACTGACATTCTCAGCTTTCTTGATGTAGTCTACATGGGCGCACTCATCAAAGTGACGAAAACGCCACAAAACAATTTTGCTTCAGAAAAAGGAAATCCCATTAACCGAAAAAAAAAAGTTGTAGGGAACCGAAAGTATATCGCAAGTAGGCATGCCAAAATTAACACTGGCATGAAAGCAGTTTCAGAACCTCTTAGCGGAGACTCCTACATACTGAACAACGTTTGTAAGAGCCGAAAGGCGGTTGTAGCTGCTCGAGAGAGAGAGAGAGAGAGAGAGAGAGAGAGAGAATCCAGATTTTAGACGCAAAACATTTGGAACAGCTTTTAGGAAGCCTTCGGCAGAGTACAAGGGCACATCCGTTCATTCCAAGAGAAAAGGATGATAGAGCTCCCGAGAAAAGTACGCGATAGAACTACAAAACAGCACGAAAGTACATGCGATACTAAACGGTTTTCGAATAGCCTTCGTCGTCTTACGTACGTTAAACGTAATCACATTTGCGGGACGTTACCTTGTGCGTCCTTTGAAGACGTTTGCCATACAGGAACGCGAACGTTAGGAAGACGCTACAAAACAGACCGCCGTGTGGTGCCTCGCGCCATACACATCCAAGCCAAGACAATCCGTTAGCAAATCGCTGTTGCTATGCCGACGAGTCTCGCTAGGCCTACGGGCGCCGGAATTGCCGACCGAGCTCTGAAACTGGACGCGGTATATGCTCGTTACTAACGTTTCAAGAGTTGAGAAAAAGCGCAAGCTCACCACAATAGTTGCTGGCTATCAACGAGAGTCAGAGCGCAGCTATCGTGAGAATTCACGCTGAAGCGGGAATCGTGGGTACCGCGACATTCGACAATGCTCCTATTAGCGTACGCGAACGATCGAACGTTGAACTGGCCAAATACCATACACTACCATAGCGCACGTAAGCCGCATAAACACTAACGTTCAGAACATGCGTGGAGACGAGAACGCAACTTTTTTTTTTTCGTACGTGACGAGTTTGTTTGGTTGCAAACGCTAAACTAACAGTCAATTGGAGTGGCTCTTCAATCTTATACGGCGATCGCTTAGCTTGCGCTAAATGCCAGTGGCATGGGTATCTTTGTCGGCTACACAATCGATAGGCGCCAGTTGAAAGGCGCGCGGCACAAGTCATCGTGAGATTTTTTTTTTTTTTTTAGCGTACTTCACCTGTGGTACGTCTTCAAGATTCGCTGTGAATGGCAGTAGAAGTAACGTGTCAGACCAGGCTTCGTTGTGTGCTAACGAGGCCTCTGGTAGCTGAAGTCTTCGAATACTTACTTTGCAGAGTTTGTGCCAGTGTTGCTGTGCACTTCGAACAGCAAGTATTGCTGGGGAGTATTTAACCCTGTAGTGCCCATACACAGCTGAACATCGAATTCGTCGAATTTCCTCGATTTCTTGCCATAGAGGGCACATTTCTCGTGAATAGACAGGGTTGATAGCTAGCAGAGCAATTTGTAGTTAGATTCCTAATCTAATCACAACAGACACTTGGCTCCAGCCAATTCACGAAGATAATTTCCAATACTTCAGTAACACAAGAAGCCAGGCTGGCTTCGGGAAGGTATGTTCTACAACGGATCCTTCTCCTCCCCATCATCGGGGTAATAGACAAATCTGCAGAGTGCAATCAACCTGTCTAGAAGGCTTTCATATGACTGCTGGTATCTCCACGGAAACAAATGCATTTTCATGGAGATATTACGTAATGAAGGAGTACAGGAGGCATACGGGAATATCTTCGGAAAGATTTGAAAAGATTCCACAGTTCACTTGGTTCTCCGCATGAATAGTAGAAAGACGCCTATCAAGACAGGGGTCAGGCAAGGAGACAATTTCTCCAATGATATTCACTGCATGTATGGAAGAAGTGCGCCAGCTATTGAAGTGGAAAGGGCCTAGGAGTGAGGATCAACGGCCAATATCTCGGCAACTTTCGGTTTGCTGACGACGTCCTGTTCAGCAACACTGGGGAAGGATTACAACAAACGATGGCGGACCTTAACAGAAAAATTCCAATAGCGGCGTTGAAGATTCACATCAGAAAGCATAGATAACGATCAATAGCCTGGCAAGGAAACGAAAGTTTGGGATCGAAAGTCCGCCTCTAGAGTCTGTGAAGGAGTCCGTTTACCTAGCTTAAAAGTCACAGGGGACACTGATCAAGAGAAGGAAATCTACAGAAGAGTAAAAATGACTTGGAGTGCGTACGGCAGGCATTCTCAGGTCCTCACTTGGAGAGTAACACTATCGCCGAAAAGAAAGGTCTACAATCAGTGCATTCTACCTGTGACAACACATGGGACCGAAACTTGTAGGTTGACAAAGAAGCTCGAGCCCAAGACCGCGAAAAGAGCAATGGGACGAATAATGTTAGGCGTAACACTAAGATGCAGGAAAAGAGCACTGTGGACTCGAGGATAAACAGGGATAGCCGCTATTGTAATCGGCATTAAGAGAAAGAACGGAGCTGGGCTAGCTATGCAATGCATAGAATCGATAACCGGTGGACCGTAATAGTTACAAAATGGGTGCCAAGAAAAGCGAAGCGCAGTCGAGATGGGATAACGAGAAAATTCACAGGCGCAAGTTGGAAATAGCTGGCCAGGATAGCGATAAAGAAAGATCGCCGAGAGATATACTCATGTAGTGGACGTAAAGCTAACGTGATCATGAATTAATATCACTACTTGTGTTTCAGATGCGCGAATTTAAATTACGAAGTCTCAAACGGCGCACTATACAGAATCTGCGTTGTACGGCGCACTATACAGAATCTACGCTGCCCTGAACATCGCATTTTGCCGTCGTGCGTGGTTTTCCGTTCTTTGGGCTATGCATGCCATCCACCAACGTTTCACTCCTTGCGTTTCCTCTGCCGTTACCAACTTGGTAAGTTCGTAAGCATCTGTGTTACCGATGCTCTATTTCGATGACGCGTCCCAAACCCTCCTGAGGCTACCGAAGATCTATACCCCGCAGATACTTATTAGTTGGACTCGTGGTACGTGAAGCGTGAGTCGTCTTGTACGTCATCGGCGCTAAACGCCGCCATCGTCGTCGTCTTCTGGCCAGCGCTGTCTTGAGTCTTTTTATTTGTGTGTCTGTGTGTGTGTAACCACGCCTTTGTCGGAATTTTAAGCAATGGTATCGAGTGCCTCGTTGTCGTGACGATACATGCGGACCCTCTGATGCAGGTTCGAAACCTGGCGTTCCAGCTGAACCTCTCCAGCCTGGTGAACGGCTGTTCGACAGTCTGGCCGCAAGGTGCTCCCGATCGAGGAATTGTCGTTCCAAGTCCGTGGTGGGTAGATTTTGGCCATCATAGCCGCTTACGGTGAGAACGCTGCTCTGTAAATGTAAAAAAAAGAAAGATGATGAGAGGCCTGGCAACACCTTCAGGGAGAAAAAAAAATGCTTCTGGCGTGTTTTTTACTCAGTTTTCCGGAATTTGCATATTGTTCAATAGACAGTCGGTGCTATGGACAGTGGTAAGAGGAAATTTGCGGATACTGGTTCCTAGAGCAGCGTACGGGGTGCCAACCATAGATCTAAAACAACTATAGAGATATTTATGTATTTAGTTACTTATTTACAGTACCTTGCAGGCTTCTTATCGGAGGAATGTGTAAGAGGTACGTTACATTTTTAATGAGAAGGTACAGCGACAAGTACAGAAAAAAAAAGGCATGTGATGCATATGTGGGGTAGAAAGAAATGTGACACTCAAAATACAACGCCTCATAACACGCGAAAAATGAGAACATGCCCTAAGCTCTCTACGAAAAAAAACTAATAATCACAATTACCATCTTCATCAAGCAAGAATACAAATGGTACCATACATACTAATTGGACCAAGAGACATTGTCTAAACCTTAGAACGCCGGAAGGTTCTCGTGCGAGAGCACGTGCGTACAGTTGACGTCCGGTGACCTGCACAACTATAAACCATCTTATGGCCCGTCTTATTAACGGCAAACAACTCTGAATATTTCAAATACTGGCCTGTTAATGGCATACTACTGATTTGTGAAGGCATCCAAAGTTTCCCAAAAGCACAAGCCTAAGTAATGAATTGGCACAGTATCTGAAATTAGACACAGAGACGAGTGCTTCTTATTTGCTCCGATTGAAGGCACACATCAAGCTAGCTTAACGAAATATTTCATAGGTATTCCAGAAATTTCATACTGTGAACATAAAGGCCTTTTTTATTGTAAATCGGCTATTTGTAACATTTCAATCCCTGTACCAAGAGCATAAAGAGCAACATTACCAGAAAGTACCGAGTGGAATGCCTGTTGACGTAATTGCTTGTAATTATCTACTATGCAGCTTTTTATAAGCATGGAGTAGCAGTCACGAGCGTTCGTTTTGGACTCTTAATTTCAATTACATTACAAACGCGGGTGAACTTTGAAACGGAACAATATGTTTGAATAGTTTCAGAATTGTTCACGTTTTAATTTACGGTGATGGTGCCCCCAATTGTACTTTATGAAATTCAATACTAGCAAATCATTCCGAAGCAGAAGATTAGATGAAAAATGTCCAGCTCAGAAGAGAAAAATAGTTTACAGCATGCTTTCGTTTATAATCTGCCTTTTTCACTTTGCTCTGCTGCCCGCTGTCACATGTCGCCGGCAACACTTCGGAATGGGGCCGGGGTTTTCGCCCGTTGATTTGTGCAGCTTCGCCCATCACGAACGTGCATCGGTTATGCGTTTCGTGGATCGCAGCTGGTTTCTCCTGGGCGGCATATCGCACCTGGAAGGCACGTCGCACTGGATGAGCAAGCCTACGCATGCTAATGTGACAAGAGTGCGGCCTTTAAAGGCGCACTGAGGGCCCTCTGCCGACGGGGCTGCCTTGGAGTTTATTGTGGCTGATTTGCGCACTTGTAACTCGCTTTTTGCATCCCTTTTACACCTTCTTTAGACATTTCGCAGATTTAATAACTCCTACACCGCATCCTAGCACGTCCGATTAACCAAGGTGGTGCATTTGTTTACATCGAGATCTACAGCCACAGATTGTGAATTGTTGGCTGCAAATATTGTGGAAAGGGCGCATTGCTGGCATTAAGTAATGTGAAAACGTATCAAAATGTACATATCTGCGCATATTGTAACGTACTGTAATATGAGCGGCCTAGCCACTTAAACAATATAGGTTTGTACTTCAATATGCAGAACAAGGTTGCACCCTGCTGGACATCACTGCCAACCGACGTCCAAGGTCGAGTAGCCGGCTGCGCGGAGACTGTTCATACCACAGGTAAGGCTGGAGCACTATGTCGTCTACGTTGCTCGCAACTGTCACATGTGGCCTGACATGCGTATGGGGCGACGGATGCTGTTCACCTCGCTGCTCCAGGAGCCAGGTGGACCTGGGGAGTGATACCAAGGCCAGAGTGAAAATCGCAGCCTACGTGTCTTCCTGAGCATAGTGATTTACTGACCGCGCTAAACAGTTACATTCACGTTATAGCGCAGCCAGAGGTAATTTCGTGCCTGTCATACCTTCATTCATTTATTTCGGTAAATAACAAATTACCACTTTGGCACTACATTTTGTTAGATAATACCACTTTCCAATATGTTTTGTATATGCTCTGCGCCTCTTCAAGTAACATTGCTGATGAGACAGAATTGCAATATCCACCAGGGGCGATCTTTAACGAACTTGTTTACATTAAAACAGGTATACTGGAATACTACGGTGCTGATGATAACCACGGTTGGTCATGCTCTCAGAGAGCAAGACCATGAGGAAAAATTAAACTAATTGTTTGTTGTAACAACTCTATTTACTATGCTTTTCCACCATTCTGACACAAGCTGTGAAAATTGACTGGCATCTCCGTCACCTACAGCAGCAGCGACTCACACCAATGTCTTTCTCATTCCAGTTTGACGAGTCAAAATGTACGTGTCACGAGATATCAACGAAAGGTTGTACAAGAGCATTGAATACATCATATCCAAGGCAAAATATCAGTTTATTTATCAGCTTTGACAATATTAATTTGTCAAAGGCGGTATAATCTGGCTCCTTGAACTACGTAGCCTGCTCCATCGCGTAACTTCACTTGCATGATTAATATGACTGAGGAAACAAACATTACTGAAGTACAGCTAGAATATTAGATTTGATCACACAGTTACCAATTTAAGAATACTGGAGATATTATTCGAAAGTTATTCGTACTAAGAAAGAGTTACGATTACAATAGAAGACTGTATCCAATAGGAAAATAGCCAAATTGTCATTCAAGATTTTCGGATATTCGCACACCCTCAATATCATGTGCATTATTACCAATCAATGATACCGATCAGACTGCTATGTTAAAAGTTCACTAGGAATGGTTCGCACGTATAATAATCCTTAAGAATAGTGATCAGTTGTGAGTAGAAGACTGAATTTAATAGGAAAATATTAACTTTATTATTCGAAATTTTCGAATATTCGCACATCCTTAGTACCATGTCCATTTGTTGCATGATACCAGTGAGACTGCTATCCCAAAAGTCCAAGAGCAATTGTTTGCACGTACCATACCTTTGTGCCTGTCACGGAGATCTCAGTTTGCAACAAATACGTCAGCTGCTTCCTCCAGCCCGACAGACAGCTTCCTGCGTGCTCCGCAACAGGTCTGCAAACTATTTCATTTAATCAAAACAGCATTAAAACTCCCACGATAAAGAATGGGTGAATTCAATTTGCCTTACTGCCACCTACTCCATTAATGTTGATCCACGCCTCATATATATTACGTTTTGACAGTCATGGTTGTCACAGTCCTCTACATTCTTCTCGCTGAATTCTTCAGTGATACTGACTGCTCTGCATTTAGGCGGACGCTTCACTAAAATTCCCCAAGCAACACCTTGGTTGTCCTTCGCTTTGCTTCATTGTTCCTCACCGACACTGAAACGCAATGCATAGCATAAATGTAGCCTCCCAGTGGCCTGTTCCATTTATATGGCTGTTTCACCAACTATAATAATTAGTGAGTGAAGTGTGAATCCATAAACAGTGAGTTGGCAATATTATATATTTTCTTGGTGGTGCATTTACGACGTAGTACGTAATTTGCAGCATTTCAAAAGCAGTGACACTTACTTTGTTTACTAGAGTTAATGCCCTTGAGGTGGAACCCGGCTGACTTGAATTTTTGAATGTTTGAAACATTGAGTTACTATCTAGTTTGTAGAAAAAAAATAACCTTGGAAAATAAATTGAGTAGGATGGTCCTCAAAGTGCCTTTGAAGATTGACAATTATGGCGAGGCCACTGGCCAGGTAGGGCAAGAAACAGCAGTGTTCACACGTGGTAAAACGCTGCAATGAAGCGCGAAATTACAGTTTGCGCAGAAGCCTAAGCCATCCACTCAATGACATCGCTATTCCTTAACTGACGAAAGAACCGATGTCGCATGGCGCTAACGCATGAGAAACCCACCAGCCCTGTTCTTACTTCTCTAAAATATGTAACTGGACGCACCTATCACTACCTATAGAAATCCACATAGAGAGGTACTTATTTAGAAGAATACATAAATTAACGAAAACTCCTGCGCAGGAAAAAACATGAGCCTATAGCTGGACGCACCTATAACTGGACGCACCTATCAGTACCTCTGCAAACGCGCATATAGCGACACTTATTTAGGCGAAGAATATAAAGAATAACGAGAAATCCTGTATAGCAAAAAACATAGGTATATAGACAATTAGAATGTCTTCCTTGCCCCGTTCCTATTTCTGTAAAATCTGTAATTGGACGCACCTACCACTATCTTTGCAAACGGACATACAGTGACGCCTATCTAGGCGAAGAATACATAAATTAACCAAAAATATTGTTTAGGAAAAAACGTAGGCCTATTAACCATTAGAATGTCTTTTCATACCTGTTGCTACTTCTCTAAAAAGCTGTAACTGGACGCACTTGTCAGTACCTCTGCAAACACACATATTATGACACTTATTTAGCCAAGGAATACATAAGTTAACGAAAAATCCTGTATGGGATAAAACAAGTCTTTAGACCACCAGAAAGTCTTACGAGCCCTGTTTCTACATTAAAAAGCTGTAACTTGGCGCATCTGTCACTACCACTGCAAACGCAGATATCGTGATACTTGTTTAGGCCAAGAATGCATAAATAAACGAAAGGTCCTGTATAGAAAAAACATAATTCTATGGCCTGTAAAACGTCTACCCAGCCCTGTTTTTACTTCTCTTGTAAGTGGTCACTGGACGCACCTATCACTACCTCAACAAACGCAGAAACAGTGACACTTATTGAGGCGAAGAATACATAAATATAACAAAAAATCCTGTATAGGAAAAAACGTAAGCCTGTAGACCTTTACAATGTCTTCCCAGCCCTGCTCCCGCTTATCGAAAAAGCTGTGACTGGACGCACCTGTCACTACCTGACAGGCGTCCCTCAAGGATCCATCTTAGGACCACTACTGTTTTTGATTTATATCAATGACCTACCTAACTGTTTGTCCTCTACTAAGTGCATTCTGTACGCTGATGATACTACCATATTTTCCTCTGATAAACACATGTCACTTCTTATTAACAAGCTAAATACTGATCTACAAAATGTTTTAAGTTGGTGTAATGCCAACCTATTATCTATTAATGCCACTAAGACTAAATTTGTTGTATTTTCCTCACATCAGCATTCGGTATTCTCCCCTTCTTTAACTTTCGGCTCACACTCCATCTCTCCCAGTCCATGCTCATCTTTTCTTGGGATTTCTCTTGACTGCAGCTTGAAATATAAAGATCACATTTCTCACATCAAAAAGAAAATAGCATACGGTATTCGCGTTCTAATTAAAACTCGTCCCTACTTTACACATAATACATTAATCTCGCTATACTACTCATTCATTCACTCTCATATTAACTACGGCATACTATGCTGGGGTAACACTTATAACACTCACTTGGCATCCCTCCAGGTAATCCAGAACCAATCCATAAGAATAATTACAAGCAGTTCACGCTTTGCTAATGGAAAATCCGTACTACATGAAAACAACATCCTAACCATTTCAGAACTGACCAAATATAATCTTGGAATTTTATTCTACAAATATATGACTAAGGAACTACCATCAATCTGCTTCTCACCTTGTGACCTAATAGCTCATAGTCACACTAGATTTGCACTCAATAATAATTTTCTTCTACCTAAAGTGCGAACTAACTATGGTAACAGACTGCGGAATTTTCCGCAATATCGCTTTGGAACACTTTACCCCCTATCATCAAAAATGCAAAAAACTTATACCAATTTAAGAAAGAACTAAAATCATTCATAATAAATACTTACTGAAACTCTCCTCGTTTCTTTTTTTTAGTATTTTGTTTCTACATATTTTCCTGCTGTTAACAAGTGTTCTTATTACTCATATGCTATAAACATGTTTCGATATTACTCTTAGTTCTCATCTATACTACTGTTGCTCTAAACTTTGTATAACATCACAAGTGTCTTTATCAGGAGATCCCGATACAGTCTTTGACTTTGGGACCTCCTTATGTATACTACTCACATGCAATTATCTGTATTTTTACTAATATATAAATAAATTGTGAAAATTGTGAAAATTGTGAAAGGCACATAGACTGACACATATTTAGGCGAAGAATACATGAATTAACGAAAAATTCTGTGTATTCAAAAACATAAGCCTATTGACCATTAAACTGTCTTCCCAGCCCTGTTCCTTCTTCTTTAAAAAGCTGCACCTGGACGCATCTATCACTGCCTCTGCAAATGCACACGGAGTAACACCTATATAGGCGAAGAATACATAAAAAACGAAAAATCATGTATAGGAAAAAAACATAAGCCTATGGCCCTTTAGAATTTCTCTCCAGCCCTGCTCCTACTTCACTAAAAAGCTGTAACTAGACCCACCCATCACTACCTCTACAAATGCACATAGACTGACACCTATTTTGGCGAGGAATACGTAAAGAACAATCCTGTAAAGGAAAAAAATATAAGCCCATATACCATAACAATGTCTTCTCAGCACTGATCCTACGGCTTTAAAAGGCTGTAATAGGACGCAGCTGTCACTACCACTGCAAACGCATATAGAGTGGCACTAATTTAGGCGAGGAATACATAAATAAACGAAAAATCTTGTTCAGGAAAAAATATAGGCCTATAGACCAATAGAATGTCTTTTCATACCTGTTGCTAATTCTCTCAAAAGCTGTAACAGGATGCACCTGTCAATACCTCTGCTAACGCAGATATAGTGATACCTATTTAGGAAAAGAATACATAAATTAACTAAAAATGCATACAGGGAAAAAACATAAGCCTATTCACCATTATTATGTCTTCTCATCCCAGTTCATACTTCTCAAAAAACCTAAGTTGACGCACCTATCACTACTTCTACAAGCGCAAATACAGTGACGCTTATTTAGGCGAAGAATACATAAATTAACGCAAGAATCTTCATAGGAAAAAATATAAGCCTGTAGACCATTAGAATGTCTTCCCAGGCCTGTTCCTACTTATTTAAAAATCTGTAACTGGACGCACCTATGACTACCTCTGCAAACGCACATATAGTGACACTTATTTAGGCAAATAATGCATCAAAATGAACATCCCGTATAGGAAAAAAACATAAGGCTATTGACAAATAAAATGTCTGCCCAGAATGTTCTTACTTGTATAATAAACTGTAACTGGACGCACCTATCACTACCTCTCCAAGTGCACATAGAGTGACACTCATATAGGCGAAGAATACGTAAATCAACTAAAAACCGTTTATAGGAAAAAACATAAGCCTATGGCCCGTTATAATGTCTGCCCAGCCCTGTTCTCATTTGCTTAAATCTGTAAGTGGACTCACCTATCACTACCTCTGCAAACGCACATTGAGTGACACTTACTTAGCGGCAGCACACATAAATTAAACAAAAATTCTGTATAGGAAAAAGCATAGGCCTACAGACCATTATAATGTATTCCCGGTCCTATTCCTACTGCTCTAAAAAGCTGCAACTGGAAGCACCTGTCACTAGCTCTGCAAATGCACATATAGACATTTATTTAGCCAAAGAACGCATAGGTTAACAAAAAAATCCTGTATAGGAAAGAAGATAAGCCTACCGACCATTAAAATGTCTTCCCAGCCCTGTTCCTACTTCTCTACAAAGCTAAAAAGGGACGCACCTATCACTACTTTTTCAAACGCAAATACAGTGACTTATTTAGGCGAAGTATAAATATATTATCGGAAAATCCTTGATAGGAAAAAGCATATAACTATGGACCATTAGAATTTTTTCCCGGCCCTGTTCCTACTTGCCCTGTTCCTACTTCAAAATGCTGTGAAAGAACGCACGTATCAATGGCTTTGCCAACGCACCTACAGTAACACTTATTTAGGCGAATAATACATAAATTAACGAAAAATCTTGCACAGGAAGAAACATAAGCCTACAGACCATTAAAAGTTCTTCCCAGCACTGCTACTATTTCTCTAAAGAGCTGTAACTCGATGCGCCTATCGCTACCTCTTCAAACACACGTATAGTGACACTTATACAGGCAAACAATAAATAAGTT
Source organism: Dermacentor albipictus (assembly GCF_038994185.2). Taxonomy (NCBI): domain Eukaryota; kingdom Metazoa; phylum Arthropoda; class Arachnida; order Ixodida; family Ixodidae; genus Dermacentor; species Dermacentor albipictus. The sequence goes on from NC_091829.1 coordinate 11,494,708, forward strand.
AATGAAAAATCCTGTATAGGAAACAACATAAGACTATGGCCTGTTAAAATGCCTTCCCAGCTCTGTACCTACATCTCCGAAACTCCCTAAATGGACGCACCAATCACTTCCTTAGCCAACGCACATATAGTGACACTTATACAGGTGAAGAATACACAAATTACCGGAAAATCTTGTACGGCAAAAACATAAGCCTACAGATCATTAGAAGGTATTCCCAGCCCTGCTCATATTTCTCTAAAAAGCTGTAACTCCATGCATCTATCGCTATCTCTGCAAACGCACATATAGTGACACTTATACAAGCAAAGAATACATAAATATAACGAAAGATCCTTTATAGGAAGGAACATAAGCCTAAAGACAATTAGAATGTCTTCCCAGCCCTGTTCCCACATATTTAAGAAGCTGTAACTGGACGCACCTATCTCTACCTCTGCAAACGCACATATAGTGACACTTATTTAGGCGAAGAATACATAAAAATGCAAATCCTCTATAGCAAAAAACAAAATGCTATTTACGAATAAAATGTCTGCCCAGAATGTTCTTACGTCGATATTAAGCTGTCAGTGGACGCCCCTGTCGCTACCTGTGCAAACGCACATATATCGACACCTGTTTAGGTAAAGAATGCATATTTAACTAGAAATCCCGTGTAAGACAATACATAAGCCTATTGACCATTAAAATGTCCTCCCTGCCCTTTTCTTACTTCTCTAAAATCTGAATGTACGCACCTAAAACTACTCCTTCAAACGCAAATACAGTAACACCTATTTTGGCGAAGAATACATATATTAACGAAAAATCCTTTATAGGAAAAACATGAGCCTATATACCTTTACAACACCTTCCCAGCCCTGTTACTACTTTAAAAAGCTGTAGCAGGACGCACCTATAACTTCCCCTGCCAAAGTACCTATTGTGACACTTATTTAGGCAAATAATGCGTTAGTTAACGAAAACTCCTGTATAAGACAAAATATAAGCCTTTAGACCGTTAGAATGTCTTCCCAGCCCTGTTTCTGCTTCTCCAAAAAGCAGTAAGTGGACGCGCCGATCACTCCTTTAGCCATCGCACTTAGGGTGACACTCATATAGGCGAAGAATACATAAATTAAAGAAAAATTCTGAATAGGAAAAAACATAAGCCTACAGACCATTAACATGTCTTCCGAGCCCTGCTCCTATTTCTCTAAGAAGCTGTAACTCGATGCACCTATCGCTATCTCTGCAAACGCACATATAGTGACACTTATACAGGCAAAGAATACATAAATTAACGACAAATCCTGTATAAGAAACAACATAAGCCTATGGCGCGTTAGAATGTCTTTCCAGCCCTGTTCCTACATCTCTAACACGCTCTAACTGGAAGCACCGATCACTCCCTTAGTCAACGCACATAGAGTGCCCCTTATTTAGGCAAAGGATATATAAATTAACAAAAAGTACTGTACAAGAAATACATCAGACCATAGCCAATGCGAGTGTCTTCCCAGTCCTGTTCCTACTTCTTTAAAAAGCTGTTACTGGACGCACCTATCACTACCTCTACCAACGCACATACAGTGGCACTTATTTAGGCGAAGAATACATAAATTAACGAAAAATTCCGAATGGGAAAAAGCATAAGCATAGAGACCATTAGAATGTCTGCTCAGCCCTGTTCTTACTTCTTTAAAAAGCTGTAACTGGACGCATCTATCACCACGTGTGTAAACACACCTATGGGGACACTTATTATAGCTTAGACTACACAATTTAACGAAACATCCAACATAGGAAAAAAGTCAAGCCTTTAGACCATTAGAATGTCTGCCCAGTCCTGCGCTTACTTCTCTTAAATCTGTAATTGGACGCATCTATCACTACCTCTGCAAATTCACATACAGTGATACTTAGGCGAAGAAGACATATACTAACGAAAAATCCAGTAAGGGATAAAACATAAGCCTATAGACCATACGAATGTCTGTCCAGCCATGTATTTACTTCTCTAATAAGTTGTAACTGGACTGACCTATCACTAGCTCTAAAAAACCCGCATATACTGACACTTACTTAGGCGAAGAATACATAAACTAATGAAACTCCTGTATTGGAAAAAGCAAAGGCCTATGGCCCGTTAAAATGTCTGCCCAGCCCTGTTCTCACTTCTCGAATAAGCTGTAACCGGACGCACCTATCGCTACCTCTGCAAACGCACATAGGATGACACTTAATTAGCCGAAGAGTACATAAATTAACGAAAAATCCTGTACTGGAAAAAACTTTAAGCGTACAGCACGTTAGAATGTCTGCCCAGCCCTGTTCTTACTTATCTAAAAAGCTACAAGTAGATGCACCTATCAATACCGCTGCAAACGCTCCTACATTGACACTCATTTAGGTGAAGAATACGTCAAATAATTAACCATCCCGTATAGCAAAAACAAGCCTATAGCCCATTATGATGTGTGCCCAGCCTTGTTCTTACTTTTCTAAAATATGTAACTGGACGCACCTATCACTACCTCTGCAAACTAACATAAAGTGACGCCTATTTAGGCGAAGAATACACATACTAACGAAAAATCCTGTATAGGAAAAAGAAAGCTTATCGCCCGTTATAATGTCTGTCCAGTCCTCTTCTCATTTCTCTAAAATCTGTGACTGAACGCACCTATCGCTACCTATGCAAACGCACAGATTAACACCTATATAGGTGAAGAATACATAAATTTATGAAAAATCCTGTATAGGAAAAAACATAGGCCTATGGCCCTTCAGAATTCCTTGCAGCCTTGTTCCTACTTCTTTAAAAAAGCTGTAATTGGGCGCACCCATCACTACCTCTGCAAACGCACATATAGTGACACTTATTTATCGAAAGAATGCATAAATGTGCGAAAAATCCTGTATAGGGAAAACAAGCCTATGGCCCGTTACTATGTCTTCGTAGCCCTCCTATCATCTAAAAAGCTGTAAGTCAACGCACCTATCACTACCTCTCTAACGCACATTTAATGACACTTATTTAGTCGAACGCATAAATTAACAAAAATCCTGTATATGAAAAAACACAAGTGTACAACAGCCCGTTAGAATGTCTGCTCAGCCCTGTTCTTACTTTCCTAAAATCTGTAAGTGGCCGCACCTATCACTACCTCTGTAACCGCACATGTAGGGACACTTATTTAGGCGAAGAATGTAAAGAATAACAAAAAATCCTTTGTAGCAAAAAACATAGGTCTGTAGACAATTAGAATATCTTCCTAGCCCCATTCCTACTTCTGTAAAATCTGTATTTGGACGCACCTATCACTACCTTTGCAAACGCACATACAGTGACACCTATCAAGGCGAAGAATACATAAATTAACGAAAACTCCTGTTTAGGAAAAAGCATAGGCCCATTAACCATTAGAATGTGTTTTCATACATGTTGCTACTTATCTAAAAAGATGTAACTGGACGCACTTCTTAATACCTCTAGAAACGCACATATTATGACACTTATTTCGCCAAAGAATACATAAGTTAACGAAAAATCTTGTATGGGATAAATGATAAGCCTTTACACCATAAGAATATCTTCCCAGCCCTGTTTCTACTTTAAAAAACTGTAACTTGACGCATCTGATACTATACCACTGCAAACGGACATATCGTGAGACTTACTTAAGCCAAGAATGCATAAATAAACGAAAGATCCTGTATAGAAAAAAACATAACCCTATGGCCTGTATAATGTCTGCCCAGCCCTGTTTTTACTTCTCTAATAAGCTGTCACTGGACGCACCTATGACTACCCCAACAAACGCAGAAACAGTGACACTTCTTACGGTGAAGAATACATAAATATAAAAAAAATACTGTATAGGAAACAACATAAGCCTGTAGACCATTACAATGTATTCCCAGCCCTGCTCCTACTTATCTAAAAAGCTGTGACTGGACGCACCTATCGCTATCTGTGCAAACTCACATGGACTGACACATATTTAGGCGAAGAATACATAAATTAACGAACTATTCTGTATAGAAAAAAAATAAAGCTTATAGAACATTAGAATGTCTGCCCAGCCCGCTTCTTACTTCTGTAAAATCTGTAACTGGACGCACCTATCACTACCTCTCCAAACGCGCATGGAGTGACGCTCACATAGGCGAAAAAAACATACATCGAAAAAACATCATGTATAGGAAAAAACGTCAGCCTATAGCCCCTTAGTATGTATGTCCATACCCGTTCCTACTTCTGTAAAATCTAGAATAGGACGCAATTATCACTACTTCTGCAAATGCACATAGACTGACACGCATTTAGGCGAAGAATCCATAAATTAACGAACAATTCTGTATATTCAAAAACATAAGCCTATCGACCATTAAAAATGTCGTCCCAGCCCTGCTCCTACTTCTTTAAAAAGCTGTAACTGGAGGCACCTATCGCTATCTCTGCAAACGCACATATAGTGACACTTATACAGGCAAAGAATACACAAATATAACGAAAGATCCTTTATAGGAAAAAACATAAGCCTAAAGACAATTCGAATGTCTTCCCAGCCCTGTTCCCACATCTTTAAGAAGCATTTTCTTGACGCACCTATCTCTACCTCTGCAAACGCACATATAGCGACACTTCTTTAGGCGAAGAATACACAACAATGAAAATCCTCTATAGCAAAAAACAAAACGCTATTTACCAATAAAATGCCTGACCAGAATGTTCTTACTTCGATATTAAGCTGTAAGTGGACGCACCCATCACTGCCTCTCCAAACGCACATATTGTGACACTATACAGGCAAAGAATACATAAATTAACGAGAAATCCTGTATAGGAAACAACATAAGCCTCTTGATCATTAAAATTTCTTCCCAGCCCTGTTCTTACTTTTATAAAAAGGTGTAACTGGACGCCCCTGTCACTACCTACGCAAACGCACATATATTGACACCTATTTAGGCAAAGAATGCATAATTTAACAAAAAATCCTATGTAAGACAATACATAAACCTATTGACCATTAGAATGTCCTCCCAGCTCTTTTCCTACTTCTCTAAAATCTGAATGGACGCACCTATCACTACTTCTTCAAACGCAAATACAGTGACACCTATTTCGGCGAAGAATACAAAAAATAACGAAAAATCCTTTATAGCAAAAAACATGAGCCTATACACCATTAGAATATCTTCCCAGCCCTGTTACTACTTTAAAAAGCTGTGGTATAAAGTTTGTAAACAGGGATAAGGTGCCTCAGAAAGGCTGTCCAACGTTTCGATAGGAGGACCTATCTTTGACCTATCTTCGCCTTCGACGAAGATAGGTCCTCCTATCGAAACGTTGGCCAGCCTTTCTGAGGCACCTTATCCCTGTTTACACACTTTATACCACAGTGTGCTATTCCATCTGTCAGCTCCTTTCTTGTTCTTGTACTTTAAAAAGCTGTAACAGGACGCACCTATAACTTCCCCTGCCAAAGTACCTTTCGTGACACTGATTTAGGCTAAGAATGCATAAATTAACGAAAAATCCTGTATAGGACGAAACATAAGCCTTTAGACCATTAGAATGTCTTCCCCGCCCTGTTTCTGCTTCTCTAAAAAGCACTAAGTGGACGCACCGATCACTCCCTTAGCCAACGCACTTAGGGTAACACTCATATAGGCGAAGAACACATAAATTAAAGAAATATTCCGATTGGAAAAAACATAAGCCTACAGACCACTAACATGTATTCCGAGCCCTGCTCCTATTTCACTAAAAAGCTCTAAGTTGATGCACTTATTGCTACCTCTGCAAATGCACATATAGTGACACTTATACAGGCAAAGAATACATAAATTAACGACAAATCCTGTTCAGGAAACAACATAAGCCTATGGCGCGTTAGAATGTCTTTCCAGCCCTGTTCCTACATTTTTACGATCACTCCCTTAATCAACGCACATAGAATGCCACTTATTTAGGCGAATGATATATAAATTAACAAAAAATACTGTACAAGAAATACATCAGGCCATAGCCAATTCGAGTGTCTTCCCAGTCCTGTTCCTACTTCTTTAAAAAGCTGTAAGTGGACGCACCTATCACTACCCCTACCAACGCACATACAGTGGCACTTATTTAGGCGAAGAATACATGATTTATTGAAAAATTCCGTATGGGAAAAAGCATAAGCATATAGACCATTAGAATGTCTGCCCAGCCCTGTTCGTACTTCCTTAAAAAGCTGCAACTGGACGCATCTACCACTACCTATGTAAATTCACCTATAGTGACACCTATTATACTAAGACTACATAATATAACGAAACATCCTGTAGAGGAAAAAACTCAAGCCTATAGACCATTAGAATGTCTGACCAGCCCTGTTCTTAATTCTCCTAAGTTTCTAATTGGACGCATCTATCACTACCTCTGCAAAGGCACGTACAGTGACACTTATTTAGGCGGAGAACACATAAATTAACGAAAATTCCAGTATGGGATAAAACATAAGCTTATAGGCCATAAGAATGTCTGCCCATCCATGTATTTACTCTTAAATAAGCCGTAACTGGACGGAGCTATAGCTAGCTCTAAAAAAACCCGCATATATTGACACTTAGGCGAAGAATACATAAATTAAGGGAAATCCGGTATAGGAAAAAGCAAAGGCATTTGGCCCGTTAAAATGTCTGCCGAGCCCTGTTCTTACTTCTCTAATAAGCTGTAACTGGACGCACCTATCACTACCTCTGCAAACGCACTTAGGATGACACTTAATTAGCTGAAGAATACATAAATTAACGAAAAATCCTGTATTGGAAAGAACTTTAAGCGTATAGCCCGTTAAAATGTCTGGCCAGTCCTGTTCTTACTTCTATAAAGTCTGTAATTGCACGCACCTATCACTACCGCTGCAAAAGCATATAGGATGACACTTATTTAGGCGGAGTATACACAACTTAGCGAAAAATCCTGTATTGAAAAAAACTTAAGCGTATAGCCCGTTAGAATGTCTGCCTAGCCTTCTTCTTACTTCTCTAAAATCTGTAGGCGGACGCACCTGTCACTAGCTCTGCAAAGGCACATACACTGACACCTATTTAGGCGAAGAATACATAAATGAATGAAAGATTCTGTATAGGAAAATACATAAGCTTATACACCAATAAAATGTCTGCCCAGCTCTGTTCTTACTTCTCTAATAGGCTGTAACTGCATGCACCTATCGCTACCTCTGCAAACGCGCATATAGTGATGCTCATTTAGACGAAGAATACATAATCAACGAAAAATGCTGTATAGAAAAAATACAGCCTATTTACCAATAAAATGCCTTCCCAGCCCTGCTCCTACTTCTCTAAAACGCTGCAATTGTATGCACCTATCACTACCTTTGCAAACGCACATATAGTGACGATTATTAATATGAAGAATACATAAATAACTAAAATTCCTGTATAGGAAAAAGCATAACACTAGGCCCGTTAGAATGTCTTCCCAGCCCTGTTCCTTTTTTAAAAAGCTACAACTTGACGCACCCATTACTACCTCTGCAAACGCACATATACTGACACTTATTTAGGCGAAGAATACATAAATGAACGAGAAATATTGAACAGAAGAAACATAGGCTTATACACCACTAGAATGTCTGCCCAACGCTGTTCTTAATTCTCTAATAAGCTGTAACAGGACGCGCCTATCATTACCTCTGCAAACGCACATATAGTAACACTTATTTAGGTGAGAATTATATAAATTAACAAAAAATCCTGTACAGGAATAAAGATGAGCTTATAGACGATTGGAATGTCTTCCCAGTCATGTTCCTATTTCTTCAAAAAGCTGTAATTGGACGCGCCTATCACTCCCTTAACCAACGCACAGAGTGACACTTACTTAAGGCAAATAATACATAAAATAACGAAAAATCCTGTGTAGGAAAAGACATAAGCCTATGGCCCGTTAGAATGTCTGCCCAGCTCTGTTCTTACTTCTCTAATAGGCTGTAACTGCATGCACCTATCGCTACCTCTCTACAAACGCACACACAGTGACACTACACACGTATTTGGGAAAATTGATTTTCGCGGAAGAAACATAAGACTATAGCCCACTAGAATGTCTCCACAGCCCTGTTCACACATCTACAAAAAGCTTTAACTGGCCGCTCTTATCACTACGCCTGCAACTGAACATACGGAAGCCCTAATTTAGGCGAACTTTACACGAATTTTGGAAAATTGATTGTCGCAGAAAATACTTCAGACTATAGCCCATTAGGGTGTCCAAACCACGCACTTCTCACTTCTATAAAAAGATGTAATTGGACGCACATACCGCTATTTCTACGCATGCACGTGTCGGGCCACCCATCAGAGAATACGCGAATTTATGAAAATTGGTTCTCGTGGAAAAAGAACGTGACTATAGCCCGTTATAATGTACGCAAGCCCATGCCGGCACTTCTCTAAAGAAGCGGTAAATGGACACACACATCACTACTTATACAAATGCACGTATGGACTTGAACTAAACATTTCGATAGAATTGCCTGTCTGGTTGGGAAACTGATTAGGACTTTCAGACTGACTCCTACCAAATGCAATTTGGTTGGAGTCAGTCTGAAAGTCCAAATGCACGTATAGTGACACCCATTTACATGAAGCATAAACACATTTCCGAAAATTGTTTTCTGCCGAAAGAACACAACATTCTAGCCCGTTAAAATGTCGGCGCAGCCCTGTTCTATCTCACTTCTCTGGAAAGTCGAAACAGGACTCGCATATGACTACCCCTTTAGAGTGATAAGGTGAGACTAAATTAAGCAAAGAATCCACGAATTGTCGAAAATTGCTTTTTGCGGAAAGAACATAAGCCTACAGTTCATGATAATGTCCCCACAGACCCGCTCTCCCTTCTCAAAAAAGTTGTAACTGGAGGCACATATCACTACCCCTCAAAATGCACGTATAGCTATACTAACTTGAGGGACGAATACACGAATTTGGGGAAATTTCTCTTCGTCGATAAAACATAAGCCTACCGCCCGTTACAATGTCCGCATAGCTCTGTTCTCACTTCTCTGAAGATATGTAAGGGAACACATTTATCACTACCCCTGCAAATGCACATTTACTTGGACTAAATTAATCGAACACACGAATTTGCGAAAATTGCTTTTCCTGCAAGAACGTAAGCATTAAGCCCGTTAGAATGTCTGTACTGCCCTTTCTCAGTTCTCCAAAAGGCTGAAACTGGACGTACATATAACTACCTCAACAAATACATGTATATTGATACTAATTTAGGCGAAGTATGCAGGAATTTATGAAGATTGCTTTTCTCGGATAAAACATGACAGTAGACAACTAGAATGCCTGCACAGCCATGTTGTTACATCTCTAAAAAGCTGAAACTTGACGGACATATCATTGCACATATAAATGCACATATAGTGATAACAATTTAGGCGACGAATACACGAATTCGCGAAAATTACTTTTCGCGTAAAGAACAAAAGATTTCAGCCCGTTGGAATGACTACAAAATCCTGTTCTGCCTTCTCTAAAAGCTGTAAGTGGACAGACATATCTACCTCTCAAATGCACTTATAATGACCTTAATTTAAGCGAGAAATACACGAATTTGCAAAAATTTCCTTTCGTGGAATAACAGAAGCACATAGCCTCCTAGAATGTCCACACAGCCCCGTTCTCACTTCTCTAAGCAGCTGAAACTGGACGCACATATTACTACCTCAACAAATACATGTATAGTGACACAAAATTAAGCGAAGGATACACAAATTTTGAGACATTGCTATCCATGAAAAAACACAAGTTTGCACTCATTAGAAAGTCCCCACAGCTCTGTTCTTACGGCTCAAAAAAGCTGAAATAGGGCGCACATATGACCTCCCTTGCAAATGCGCATAGAGTGACACCCATTTAAGAGAAGAATACATAAATGTTCGATAATTGCTTTGCTTGAAAATAGATCATAAGTCTACAGCCCTTTAGATTGTCCGTACAGGCCTATTGTCACTTCCCTAAAAAGCCCTAAGTGGACACACATATTACTTTCCGTGCAAATGCACATACAGCGACTATAATCGTAGTGAATACACGAATTCGTGAAAATTTCTTTTCCTGAAGAAACCATAATCCCAGTGCCTGTTAGCATGTCCGTACAGCCCTATTCTTCCTCTCTAAAAGGCTGTAACTAGACGCACATATCACAACCTCTCCAATAAACGTCCAGTAACACTCATTTTACCCAAGGATGCACGAATTTATGAAAATTAGTTTTCGCGAGAAGAACACAAGCTTTTAGCCTGTTAGAATGTCCGCACAGCCCTGTTCTCACTTTTATCAAGACCCTTAATTGGATGCACATAACACTACTTTTGGAAATGCATGTATAGTGACACCCACTTGGGCGATGAATACACGAATTTTCGAAAATTGCTTTTCTCGGAAAAAAAAAAGAAGCCTGTAGCCTGTTAGGATACCGCATGGTCATCATTAAATCACAAATAGAAGCGAAACAGAAGTTGAGAGTGCGACGAAGCGACGAAAATATTTCTGTCCTAGGCACAAGTTGAAAACTGAAGCGCACCTGGAATGTTGCGCTTGTAACTCGAACTTTTTCGCAATTCAAAACACAAACGATGACTGCTATATAATTTATCGTTTTTTTTTTCTTGTGCAATGTTCACGAATATTTAAAGGTGGTGATGTCACAAGCAAGAAACTGGTCAGCGGAATGTTCTCCAGCGTTACCAGTTTTTGTGCAGCAAACATTCAAATAGCTTCAGAAAATGTAAATCGCAAGCTCTCTACTCGTAGAAAAAATCTCTGGCTGCGTGTCATCTGGAATCAATCGGCTCATGAGCAACATTCACAATGGGAACAGAATGGGAGAATACTGTATTAACGCGGAAATTTGGGCGAGTTGGTATACATTCATAATAAGAACAGCGCGAACAAGACGACGAGGGTCTTCGTCTTGTTCACGCTGTCCCTATTGCGAATCTATACCAACTCGCCCAACTTGTCACGTTAATACATGAGCAACAGTCAACAGGTGGCTGCACTTTCACAGAACACCTCAGAAAAAAATGTGCCACGCTAAACCGAAAGCGTTAGACATTGAGGAGCAACCGCAAAAGAACTTTCGTTTTGTGCTGTAGCTGTTTGGTAATAATAGCGCCTGTTTCTTTGTAATGATTGCAGAGAAAGTGTGTTTGCACACTTTCAGAGAAGTGAGAAGTGCAGAGAAGTGAGAAAGTGTGAAAGTGCGCTAATGTCACGCTATTCTCCACTCTGCGGGTGGCTACCTTTCTGGCTACCCATCTCGCACCCTAATCACTAGCTCCGTACCGTCTTACGACATACTCCATCCTTTTTTGTCAGGTAAATGTGTGCGTGCGCGTGTGCATGCAAAGGAAAGATACAATCACAAGGCAATGGTACGACAACTAGACCACGTTGAATAGCGACAAAAAATACGAGGACGTAATGCTGCCAGCGACGACACGAACACTACGATGATGTTGCGAAGACGACCGTGGTAAAACGGCGACACGGCCGTAAAGGTGATGACTGCGATGAAGCTGACTCGGCTGTGACGAAGACGCACTACCGGCCTGCGACACAGACAGGACAATAACTAGGACAGTCAGATAGGACAACGATGACGACATGGTGACAGTGGCAGGTAGATAACGACGACATCGACATGCTCCGCCCGACAAGCACAAGACTGAAAACTAAAGCGATATGACGACTGTTTAATGGCGACAGCTCTTAAGTAGTCATGCCACATTGGTGGCATGACTACTTAAGAGCTGTCGCAAAAAAATTGTACGATTCTCAATGTAAGCCAATAGCAAAAACGAACGAACGAATGCCTGAATGAGCGGACGAACAAAGGAATATACGATTTCACCGTGAACTAACTAACGAATTAACCAACGAACGACAATTGAACGAAAAAACGAAGAATTCCTTGCCGAGTGGGACCATCAACCACCCACGAAAACAGACGAAAAAACCCAAGAAGCTATTCGCTCAGAAGTTTGCAACCATGAGCATTGTACAGCGCGCTGCTGCTTCCACCGCCACTGCTGCATCAACGTCAACGACGACGCACGCGCCGAACATGTACAGAGTTCCAGCTCTAACCTCCCACAGCAGTTAAGTAATCATGCCAGCATTGACATAGTCAAAATCACGTCCTCATTTCAAGGTCGCTGTGTCGTAACCTTGTCCTTAGAATGACACTGTCATTATTATGTAATTCTTAGTCCACATTTAACTTCTAAAGCATGAAGCAACAGTAGTAGTGAAAACGGAATTCTACAAAGCCACAAACAGAAGCGGAGAAATTACAGATTGTACATGTCGCACACAAAGAAGACATCGCCCACAAGGAAAGACAAAAACATACACGGGAAGTAACAATGATAGAAGATAGACTGGTCTCACTAATAACGCAGCGGGGGCAGGGCTAACGCGATTGTTTCTCAATTTTATTAGGATCCTCGACCAACGCCGAAGAAATCCTATGCTCCCGTATAATACCATCGGCTCTCAAGATACTCAGGGACATAAGGTTGTAGACGCCACAGCAGAGAGTACTTAGGCCCTCGGTGACCGTCTTCACAAAGCTCCCTAACTGCGCTTTCTAAAGATTGCAATTTCCACGGATATGTAAAGAATACATATTATCAATTCGTCCTGCTTGTGCGTGAAAACAAGTGTCATCAGAATTTTCCTTAAGTAAACATCACAGATCGCCTTCGTCCTCGTCACATCGCTACACAAGTGTCTCGTGCTTGCATTCGCCTTATTTGTGTTAGCATTCCGGAAGGATTTCGAATGGTGTAGCGCAATATTCTAAAAAAATTTTAAGGAGAAGGTTGTGCGTAAATATTGCATCGATATAGCGTTCCATAGGAAGACATCAAATAATTGTGCAGATCGCCCCTAATTGCATATAGTCATTTAAAGAAAGCTTCGCTTCAAATCGATTACAACATGTGCGTGCTAGCACATAAGCATTATTCTCCACTGATGCTACCACAAGAGAAACAATCAAAAACAATGCTAAACCCCAGCTAATGTAAACCTGCCTGAAATATTCCTAAAATAATGTATCAACAAGTTTTGAATTGTGTTTTCGAACAAGGAACGAACCGATTATTTCTTTAAACAACGAGAGAGAGAGAGGGAACTTTAATGTCCACTGGTGTGGACTGCAAGCTTAGATGCAGGCCACACCATGGGACCAGGCACGGCCCCACTGCGCAACATCTTATTCAAGGACGTGCTGCACTGAGCATACAGGTGTAGTCCATTTGTCTAATCAGATACGCCAACTTCACGAACACAAAAAAGAAAGCAGTTACAGCAATGGAAAGTATTTTGCGTGATTGCCACACTACAGCTTGATTAAGCGTAATAAATTGAAAACAGACGCAAGGATGGTGCTTACGTTGTCTGCTAGGAAGAGAAACTTGGCATGGCTCTGCGTCCTCGTGTAGTGTAAACAAGAAGCCACGGATGTGTCCTGCATAACAGATAAATGAGAACTGATGCACCCAGTTCGTGGTGTCTTCAAAAACACGGCGTGAGTTACGTCAACGCATTAAAGGCTAAACCTTTTCATGACAAGATGTGAGCACTCATTCGCGCAACCACATGCTCGGTCAATGGCAAAATGACAGCCAACGCGAAATCAACGCCCGATATCGATTGCAGTTACATTGCCCGCATTGCAACGAAGACATTCTTTAAATACAAAGTAATGGCAGAAATCAAACAGCGCGAAAAGAATGAAGTTAACACAGATGTTGATTTTGCGTATGTTAAACAACTCACCCAAATTGTCAAATTATATTTTTGACAATGAAATTGTGGTTGAAAAAACCTTTGCCAACTGTGATTCATCCACGCACGCGGGATCTTATGATCAGCAGCCTAGCAGGCGAGAAGAACAGCTCACCACCAGGTCTACAGGGTGCGCAGCAAGACATTGCGCAGATAGAATAGCTGGACACCAGTCCAGCAGGTCGGGCAGCGAGGTACCATGTCACTAGATTGTGACAAAAAAAAATGTTGGGTGTACCGTCAAGTTGGTCAGTAGGTCCACAGGTTGGGCGCCAGGACACCAGGCCACCAGGTTGGCAGGGCGGGTCGCCAGACACCTTCGTGCTATATGGCCTGGCCTCCATGTCCGCAGGGGAGTCAGCAAGACAGCCGGCCGCGTTTTCCAAGAATGCCAAGAAACGCCAAGGTACGCGTTTGCCAAGAATTGCGGGCAATGGTGCCAATGGCTACGTCGTCATGATGACAAAGTGGCTGCTCTGACGCAGGTTCGAGACCTGAAGTTAGGGCTCGAGCTCTACAGCCTGGGTCAGCGGCTGCGGGGCCGAACGCGCACCAAGTTGCTCCTGCTCTAGGGAGTCTCGTCCGAAGTCCGCGATGGGGACGTCCTCGCCATCGTCGCCACTTCCGGCGAGCACGTCACCCTGGAACAGTTGAAAAAGAAAAAAGAAACACATATGAGAGGGCTGGCAACTCCTTCACGCAGAAATACATACTTGTCGCATGTTTGACTCGGTTTTCAGCAACTTGCACGCTGTTCGAAAGACAGTCGCTGCTACAGACAGCGGGAAGACTAAATTTACAGACTTCGGTTTCTAACGCTGCTTACGGAACGCCGACAACAGCATCTCAACTATAATACAATTTATTTATTTATTTATTTATTTATTTATTTATTTATTTATTTATTTATTTATTTATTTATTTATTTATTTATTTATTTATTTATTTATTTATTTATTTATTTATTTATTTATTTATTTATTTATTTACAGATTACATGCTTTTTAACGAAGAGTAGTGTAAGGGAGGCTTTTTGTTGTTAAGGATAACATAAGGTCAAGTGCAGAACACATATACGATACATGTGTGCTGTAGAAAGCAAAGTGACAGTGAAATTGCCAGGAATCATAACACGCGAAAAATAAGCAACAACATACGCTAAGCTGTGCACTAAAGAATTATTATTATATTCACAATGCTTCCGGTCAAGCAAGAATACAGATAATACAGTTCAAACAAACTAGACAACCGAACACGTTATCTAAACCTTCAAAGAACGCCGCAACGTTCTCGCGCGAGAGCACGTGAGTCTTGTAGGCCTTCGGTGAAGAACCCTCAGCGCAACCGATGTGCTCCGTGAATTCTGAGCTGAATCACCGACATCAAATTAAAAAAATTAAATTATGGGGTTTTACGAGCCAAAACCACTTTCTGATTATGAGGCACGCCGTAGTGGAGGACTCCGGAAATTTTGACCTCCTGGGGTTCTTTAACGTGCACCTAAATCTAAGTACACGGGAGTTTTCGCATTTCGCCCGTATGGAAATGCGGCCGCCGTTGCCGGGATTCGATCCCGCAACCTCCATGCTCAGCAGCACAACACCATAGCCATTGAGCAACCACGGCGGGTTCAGTAGCTTTCTCGTCTAACATTACAATGGGATAGTGAAAACAGGAGAGTTCATTACTGTGAGTACTAACCTTTCATGCGAATGCAGCTCGTCATCACCAGAGGGTGCTACTTAACTCAGAGTTCTTGTTCCCACTTTTTTCCTGCTAAAGCTAGCCCAAAATGAACTGACGCTAACTGCGTCTTCACGTGTTGGCAGCATGAGGGAAGGAGGCAAAGTCACATTATACCTTACTCAAGTATTGGCACATATTACAAAAGTTGCTAAAAATTTTCACATTGGTTGCGTGAAGATTACTAGAAAGCAGTAGGGCATCTTTATCAGAGAAAATGAGGGGTTTGAAGAATAATATAAAGAAGACAAAGGTAACGCTAAATAACCTGGAAAAGGAAACAAGCATTCATGATTGTTAGTCCGCATCTAGAGTCGGAACAGGTGTATGCTTATATTGCTCATTTGCCACGGGGACCCGGACCACGCGAAGGAAACTTGAAGAAGAATAAAAGTGGGTTCGAGTGAATACGGCAGGCATTACCAAATCCTGACTGGGAGCTTGCAACTCGTATTTAGAAGTGTACAATCAGTGAATTCTACAGGTGCTAACATGTGGCGCATAAACTTGGAGTTTAATAAAGAAGTTCGAGAACAAGTTATGGAGAGCGGAAAGAGCGATGGAACCAAAAATGTTGGGCGCACCGT
The DNA here is from genome assembly GCF_038994185.2 of Dermacentor albipictus. Taxonomy (NCBI): domain Eukaryota; kingdom Metazoa; phylum Arthropoda; class Arachnida; order Ixodida; family Ixodidae; genus Dermacentor; species Dermacentor albipictus. Next base: position 11,510,922 of record NC_091829.1, read on the forward strand.
CAAGCTATTGGAAGAGAGCGATGTGTATCAGAGAGCAAACAAGGATAACTGATATTCTGGTTGACATTAAGAAAAAAAAGTTGAGGTGGGCAGGTCATGTAATGCGTAGGGTAGATAACCGGTGTACCATTACGGTTACTGAATCGGTACTAAGGGAAGGATGGCGCAATCGAGGGCGGTATAACTTTAGGTGGGAGAATGTCATTAGGATATTTGCAGGCGCAAGTTGAAATTGGCTAGCGCAAGACAGGAGCAACTATAGAACAATAGGAGAGGCCTTCGTCCTGCCCAGTGGAGATAAAAATAAGCTGAGGATGGTGACAATGATCAGTAGGATGGTAGTGGCATGGAAAACATTTGAAAATGTGCTAGATAGTAGCTCGGTAACTACGGTTTAAGCTCATTGAAATAGGCAAGTTTACAAGGCAATAGTAAAACATTGACGAAACTGGATATAACGAAATAACGGCTATAATGAAGGGAAATTTGCTTTGAAATCTTTTGGAGATTCTTACTGAAGTGCATGCTATGATTGATATGACCAAATAGTGTGTGTGTGTGAAAACGTTTATTGTACTGAGGTCCGGAGGCTCGACTTCTCAAGCCAAGGCGGGCCGCTCCCACGTTGGCACTGTCAGGCCAAGCCTTTCAGCGACATCATGGGCCCTCTGGACTGCCCTTAGTTGGTCCTGAAACAATGGGCTTTGAATCTTTTTCTCCCACTGTGGACCAAATAGTGGATATGACAAATTAATTCTGCTTCTTCCTCCGCCTTTGCTATAGAAAGGTTTTATTGTATTAAACATGACGAAGACAGTCTAAAATCTACTTATTTTGCTTATATGAGCATATATGCTATGGCATACCTGCTAATATTTTTGTGAGCCTTGACTTTTATCATATTCAAAGAAATTCATTATAAGTTCTAATGCTTTTGGATTGTTTTAATAGAATCCCTGCAGGAAAACAATGACAATGTATGTGGCAAAAATTATGATTGACAGAACGTCGTAGCACCGTATTATGACGACTTCTACAGATGATGTAGTCGTATGATATAGTCGCACCTCATCATAAAGTACCACCCGACATAACACATTTGTTATATGTGATATTTGTTATAAGCATACACGTTGATAAGGCTGAAAAAATTTGAGAATTTTAATCACTTCGTTATATCGAATTATTTGTTATATCCGATAGTTCGTTACATATCTTTGTACTTGGACATGCAGAGCAAGAAGTTTCCACCGGTTTGGACATCTTCGCCAACTGACATTCCAGCTAGTGTGGTCGGCTGCGCGGAGACATCTTCAACGGACTGTTCATGCCACCGGCAAGGCACTGTGTCACCTCCATTGCTCGCAACTGGCACCTGTGGCATGACATGAGGTGAGGCTGCGGATGCTGTTTACCTCGCTGCTCCAGGAACCAGCTAGACCTGGGAGGAACACCAAAGGCCGAGTGAGAATCGCAGCCTACGTGTCTTCATGTGTTTATTGATTCATTGACCTTGCTAAACAGTGACAGCCGTTTTACAGCGCGGTCAGCAGTAACATCCTGCCTTTCATTCCTTTATTCATTTCAACAAACAACAAATTGCCACTACGCTACTACATTTACTGGCAAATGGTGCAAGATGGGCACATATAATTGGTGCAACAGAGCTGCACCTTGAACGACAGAAAGCTGAGCTAGTTGGTAAAGATTCATTATGCAAAATAGAAGTGAGGCGTGCAGACAGGACACAAGAGTAAAGAAGTAGACAGCACGAACGCCAACTATCAACTGAAGGGAGCACTGAGGCGAAAAAAGAAAGAAGACACAAAACTCATCTGCGCACACGTTGTGTTACCATTCCTGAGCATGCGCAGATGAGTTCTGTGTCTCTTTTTTCGCCTCAGTGCTCCCTTCAGTTGATAGTTGGCGTTCGTGTTGTCTACTCTACTCTTGTGTCCTGTCTGCACGCCTCACTTCTATTTTGCATAATGAACTGCACCTTGAGTTTTGTCTTTCACATGACTATCCTATACAATTGGAATCGTCATTAGTGTTCTATAGCATAACCGGTATGAAACGTGTCAGCCTCTGGTGCCTACCATGATGATGATGACGTTTATTTGGCATCCGCTTTGAAATGGGTGGGGGGGTGGGGGAGAAATACTATTCTACACGGGAAGTGTGACACCTGTGGGTAGCCTATGCAACCCACCTATCCGCTGTACAATGGGAGCCGTACGGTAGAACTCCATGCTAGACAATCACGAGCTATGGGCCAGTCACCCCTGTCCTGCGCCAACCCATTCCAACTAGCGCCCACGAATTTCCAATTTCATCCTTGAGTGCGCTTTTTTTCTCTTCGTCTGCAGTGTTGCTGAATAGAACAGTGTCATCGGCAAACCGAAGGTTGCTGAGATATTCGCCGTCGATCCTTACTACTAAGCCTTTCCAGTTTAATAGCTTGAATACTTCTAAGCACGCAGTGAATAGCATTGGAGAGATTGTGTTTTTTTTTTGTCTGACTCCTTTCTTTGTAGGTATCTTCCTACTTTTTTGTGTAGTATTAAGGTAGCTATGGAATCTGTGTAGATATTTTCCAAGGTATTTACATAAGCGATCTCTACTCCTCGATTACGTAATGCATGTATGACGGCGGGTATCTCTACTGAATGAAATGCCTTTTCATAATCTCTGAAAGCCATATGGAGAGGCTGATTGTACTCTGCGGATTTCTCGATTACCTGATTAATGACATGAACGCGACCCATTGTAGACCCATACAGCGCTGAGAGACAAGTTATGTGCAGAGTGCTGGACCAGTTGGACAAGCGCCCACTTTCAGAACTAAAAGCTTTAGGCCAATGCTCCCAAAGAACATCCGCATTGAAGGCCTTACTCGCGCTATTAAGGTTCTTGCGGTCTACGGGACTTCACGACAGACTCTAAGAATGCCGCCCCCTACCGCTATGTAGCGTACGCGCTTTGTTCGTGCTTGTCTCCCTTTCTTTCTATCTCCCCCTTCCACTCTGTTTCTCTTTTTATCCCCCTTAACCCTTCCCCCTGCGCAGGGTAGCCAACCGGAACTACCTCTGGTTAACCTCCCTGCCTTTCTCTGCATTATTTTCTCTGTCTCTCTCTTTGTAGAGGATCCCTTCCTGAAGCCAGCCTGTTCCCTTGTTTGGCTAAAGTCCAGTGTTGTCTTTCTTCTATTGGAAATTACCTTGGTGAATATTTTATATTATACTGGGAGTAAGATAATGGGTCTGTTATTTTTCTATTCTTTAACGTCTCCCTTTTTGTGGATTAGCGTAATCTTCGCACTTTTTCAGTTTTCTGGGACCCTTGCCGTCGATGGACACTTCGAATACAGTTTAGAACGACAGAAAGCTGAGCTAGTTGGTAAGGATTCATTATGCAAAAAAGAAGTGAGACGTGCAGACAGGACACAAGAGTAGAGTGTTGTTCACTTCTCTGCTCTTGTGTCAAGTCTGCACGCCTCACTTCTTTTTTGCATACCGAATACAGTGCCGCCAGTTTTCAAAGCACTGTCTTCATCTTTGATTAAAGCGACTCTTATTCCATTTTCTCCTGCCACTCTTCCCCGTTTCATGTATTGCAAGACCCTTCTGACCTCATCGCTAGTTATAGGAGGAGTTTCTGTATGCTGTTCATTACAGTTTCGAATGGAGTTATCCTGAGTCCTCTGGGTACTGTACAGGTCAATATAGATTTCTTCCGCTACTTTTACTATACCTTCGAGATTGCTGATATTACCCTGCTTATCTTTCAGTGCATACATTTGGTTTGTCCTATGCCAAGTCTCCTTCTCACTGATTGGAGGCTGCGTCCATTTTTTTTACGGCTACTACTGTCTTTCTTAAGTTATAATTTCGAATATCACTTATTTTCGCCTTGTTGATCAGTTTTGACAGTTCTGCGAATTCTAACTTCTCTTGAGTTGGACGCTTTCATTCTTTGTCTTTTCTTCATTAGGTCCTTTGTTACTTGGGAGAGCTTTCCTACTGGTGGCCTTAGTGCCTTGCCTCCCACTTCAATTGCTGCCTTGGAAGCCAGCCTAATTACAGTTTCATTCAATACCTTTATGTCATCTTCATATCTCTGTCCTAAGGCTGCATATTTGTTTGCAAGTACCAGCCTAAATTTCCCTGCTTTTACCTTTACTGCCTCTGAGTTGACCTGTTTCTTCTTGACCAATTTGACTCTTTCTCTGTTCAAATTGAGGTAAATCCTAGCCCTCACTAACCTATGATCACTGCACTTTACCCTACCTATCGCTTCTATATCCTGCACTATGCTGGTATTTGCAGGAAGTAAAAAAAATCAATTTAATTTCTTGTTTCACAATAGGGGCTTTTCCAGGTCCACGTTCCGTTGCTACGCTTCCTGAAAAAGGTGTTCATTAATTTCAGCTTATTCCTTTTTACGAATTGTACCGGCATCTCTCCTTTAGTGCTTCTAGAATCGATGACCTAGTTGCCAATTACTTGTTACCAGCCTGCTTTTCCGCCATTTCTGCATTGAGGTCACCCATTATTACAGTATACTGAGTTTGCACTTTTCTCATCGCTAATTCCAGATCTTCATAAGACTTCATAAGACTTCATAAGACTTCATAAGACGCAGGCTTCTTTAATCTATGCCTCTTATATTAAGTTTGATTATGACTACTGGTACCCTCTCATTAATGCTGTACATTTCATCAATCTTGCCCGCTATGTCCTTATGGATTAGGAATCCTATCCCGTATTGCTTCTTATCTGGGAGACTTCCATAGCAGAGGACATGACCGTTATTCAGCACTGTATAAGCCTCACTAGTTCATCTAATCTCGTTAAGGCCAATGATATCTTAAACAAAATCTGATAGTTCGTCAAAGAGTCTTGCTAAGCTAGCCTCACTCGACAGAGTTCCGCTGTTAAAGGTTGCCATGGTCGCTGTCCATTGGCGGAATTTATGTATATATATATATATATATATATATATATATATATATATATATATATATATATATATATATATATATATATATGTATATATAAAATACTGAAATGGAATAAATAAGTAAATAAATAAACAAAATAAAAAAGAAGGAAACAAAGACGAAGAAAAAACAAAAGAAAAAAATGAAAAAGAAAGAAAGCAGACAAAAAAGAAAAAGATACACTAAGCAACCAAACTAAGTGCTGTTGCCTATAGCTTCAAATTTAGCATAGCGAATAGAATGTAAAGTTTCCTTTGAAACGTTTATGCCTATTGGTTGCAATGTCTTGAACTTATGGATAAGGTATGTTTCTCTCTGTTCTCTTTCTCGTTCAGAACAGACATTTGACTGTAAGATGTAGAGTTTAAGCTCATCAAAGTTGTGGCCTGGTTGTTTGAAATGCTCGGCGACGGCTTAGGGAAGCTTTTTGGCTGTGTCCGCGTGATGTCCGTTTAAAATGACGTTCATTCATTGCCCCATTCCACCGATTTATTGTTTCTTACAGAAGGAACATTCAAGCATATAAATCACATCCGAACCTTACAAGTAAAGCTAGTTTTGACTTCGTGTGCATAACTATTTGCGGTACTTTTAATTTTAGTGTAACTTTGAAGTTTCCTGCAGGTTTGGCAGCTGGGGCTACAAACTGTTTTTATTACTGGGTAGTGATGTTGGCTGACTTTTGCGTGCTTTAACATGACTTTAAATTTTCTGTTGCGGCGAAAGGTAACCCTTGGTACATCCGAGAACACTTTTCTCAGACGCTCGTTACTAGATAATAAAGGGTGGAATTTTCGTTGGATGTTCTTTATGTTTGGGAGTGCATTAGAGTATTTGGTTATAAAGGCGGATGGTCCGTCTGATTCTTGTGTAGGCTGTTCCTTAGCTAATTCCGACTTTCTCTACAATCTTGACGCAACATCATAGGCTCTATCGAGAACAACTTGTGGATGGTTTCTTTCTGCTAGCGTTGTTTTGAGGTCGTTTAGGTGGTGGATATAATGGTTATATATAATGGTTATTATAATGGTTGGAATATGAACCTGGCAACGTTTAACGCTAGAACGCTATCTAGTGAGGCGAGTCTAGCAGTGCTATTCGAGGAATTAGAGGGCAGTAAATGGGATATAATAGGGCTCAGTGAAGTTAGGAGGCCAAAAGAAGCATACACAGTGCTAAAAAGCGGGCACGTCCTGTGCTACCGGGGTTTAGCGGAGAGAAGAGAACTAGGCGTCGGATTCCTGATTAACAAGAATATAGCTGGTAACATACAGGAATTCTATAGCGTTAACGAGAGGGTGGCAGGTCTTGTTGTGAAACTTAATAAGAGGTACAAAATGAAGATTGTACAGGTCTACGCCCCTACATCCAGTCATGACGACCAGGAAGTCGAAAGCTTCTATGAAGACGTGGAATCGGCGATGGGTAGAGTGAAAACTTAGTTAGTTAGTTAGTTTGGGTTTAGTGGCACAAAGGCAACTAAGGCCATGCTGCGCCAGTCACAAGACAAAATAAAAGGACCGTTAGGGCAGGTAACCCTGCATTACATTATAGCTGGTGTAAATAGCCAGTTTTTTCTAAAAAGTCGAAGAGGTTAGGAAATGGCACTAGGGGGTCATCTGCTAGTAATAGGGTAGGGTGTAATGGGATGTGCAATTTATACAGGCTGTGTAAAAACCTCCGTCTCAGTGTATCGATGTGTGGACATGTTATTAAGATGTGCATGACTGTAAGAGCTTCGTTACATTTTTCGCAAGTTGGCGGGTTTTCTTTTCGGAGAAGGAAATTGTGCGTCAGATGTGTGTGTCCAATTCGAAGTCGACACAAGATCACCTCGTAGAATCGTTGCTGGTGACTGCATGATTTCCACTCTCCAATGACAGGTTTAATTAGATGAAGCTTGTTGCTTAAACAAGTGTCCCAATCGCGTTGCCATTTTGACGTCAAGGCCTTCCGAATCGCATTGACACTGTCTTTATATGGAAGTGCTGTATTCTGAATGTTTTTGTACGCTGCCATTGATGCGCATCTATCCGCCGCTTCGTTACCCAATATTCCAACATGGCTTGGTACCCAGCATAACTTAATTGATCTGCCATATTTGTTTGACGTTAATGCATTCAAAATATCGCCGAGCAAGGGTTCGCTTTGGGATTTCATGTGTAGAGCCTTCAGTACGCTTAATGAATCTGTGTAGATGACAGTGTTTTCAAGTTTGTCAGCAATGATCTTTTGAACTACCGTCCATATCGCGTACACTTCGGCTGTGTAGATAGGTAGAGTGAAAACTATATACACTATACTAATGGGCGACTTTAATGCCAAGGTAGGCAAGAAGCAGGCTGGAGACAAGGCAGTGGGGGAATATGGCATAGGCACTAGGAATAGCAGGGGAGAGTTATTAGTAGAGTTTGCGGAACAGAATAATATGAGGATAATGAATACCTTCTTCCCCAAGCGGGACAGCCGAAAGTGGACGTGGAAGAGCCCGAACGGCGAGACTAGAAATGAAATAGACTTCATACTCTGCGCTAACCCTGGCATCATACAAGATGTGGACGTGCTCGGCAAGGTGCGCTGCAGTGACCACAGGATGGTAAGAACTCGAATTAGCCTAGACCTGAGAAGGGAACGGAAGAAACTGGTACATAAGAAGCCGATCAATGAGTTAGCGGTAAGAGGGAAAATAGAGGAATTCCAGATCAAGCTACAGAACAGGTATTCGGCTTTAACTCAGGAAGAGGACCTTAGTGTTGAAGCAATGAACGACAATCTTGTGGGCATCATTAAGGAGTGTGCAATGGAAGTCGGTGGTAACTCCGTTAGGCAGGGCACCAGTAAACTATCGCAGGAGACGAAAGATCTGATCAAGAAACGCCAATGTATGAAAACCTCTAACGCTACAGCTAGAATAGAACTGGCAGAACTTTCGAAGTTAGTCAACAAGCGTAAGACAGCTGACATAAGGAAGTATAATATGGATAGAATTGAACATGCCCTCAGGAACGGAGGAAGCCTAAAAACAGTGAAGAAGAAAATCCCACAGGTAATCCCACAATCCACAATCGCACAATCCCACAGGTAACGCCGGAAGAAGTAAAGAAAGCCTTGGGAGATATGCAAAAGGGGAAGGCAGCTGGGGAGGATCAGGTAACAGCAGATTTGTTGAAGGATGGTGGACAGATTGTTCTAGAGAAACTGGCCACCCTGTATGCGCAATGCCTCATGACCTCGAGCGTACTGGAATCATGGAAGAACGCTAACATAATCCTAATCCATAAGAAAGGGGACGCCAAAGACTTGAAAAATTATAGACCGATCAGCTTACTGTCCGTTGCCTACAAAGTATTTACTAAGGTAATTGCAAATAGAATCAGGAACACCTTAGACTTCTGTCAACCAAAGGACCAGGCAGGATTCCGTAAAGGCTACTCAACAATAGACCATATTCACGCTATCAATCAAGTGATAGAGAAATGTGCAGAATATAGCCAACCCTTATATATAGCTTTCATTGATTACGAGAAAGCGTTTGATTCAGTCGAAACCTCAGCAGTCATGGAGGCATTGCGGAATCAGGGTGTAGACGAGCCGTATGTAAAAATACTGAAAGATATCTATAGCGGCTCCACAGCCACCGTAGTCCTCCATAAAGAAAGCAACAAAATCCCAATAAAGAAAGGCGTCAGGCAGGGAGATACGATCTCTCCAATGCTATTCACAGCCTGTTTACAGGAGGTATTCAGAGACCTGGATTGAGAAGAACTGGGGATCAGAGTCAATGGAGAATTCCTTAGTAACTTGCCATTCGCTGATGATATTGTCTTGCTTAGTAACTCAGGGGACCAATTGAAATGCATGCTCACTGACCTGGAGAGGCAAAGCGGAAGGGTGTGTCTAAGAATGAATCTGCAGAAAACTAAAGTAATGTTTAACAGTCTCGGAAGAGAACAGCAGTTTATGATAGATAGCGAGGCACTGGAAGTGGTAAGGGAATACACCTACTTAGGGCAGGTAGTGACCGCGGATCCGGATCATGAGACTGAAATAATCAGAACAATAAGAATGGGCTCGGGTGCGTTTGGCAGACATTCTTAGATCATGAACAGCAGGGGTCCCTTATCCCTCAAAAGAAAAGTGTATAATAGTTGTGTCTTACCAGTACTCACATACGGGGAGAAACCTGGAGGCTTACGAAAAGGGTTCTACTCAAATTGAGGACGACGCAACGAGCTATGGAAAGAAGAATGATAGGTGTAACGTTAAGGGATAAGAAAAGAGCAGATTTGGTGAGGGAACAAACGCGAGTTAAAGACATCTTAGTTGAAATCAAGAAGAAGAAATGGGCATGGGCAGGACATGTAATGAGGAGGCAAGATAACCGATGGTCATTAAGGGTTACGGACTGGATTCCAAGGGAAGGGAAGCGCAGCAGGGGGCGGCAGAAAGTTAGGTGGGCGGATGAGATTAAGAAGTTTGCAGGGACTGCATGGCCACAATTAGTACATGACCGGGGTTGTTGGAGAAATATGGGAGAGGCCTTTGTCCTGCAGTGGGCGTAACCAGGCTGATGATGATGACACCGTTACGGCTTTTCCAGGTCCACTTTCTGTTGCTACACTTCCTGAAAAATGTATTCATTATGCGCAGCTTATTTCTTTCTGCGAATTCTACCAGAATCTTTCTTCTAGCGTTGTTATAATCGGCGGCGTAGTTGCGAATTGCTTGTCCACCAGCCTGCTTTTTTCATACTTCTGCATTGAAGTCGCCCATTACTACAGTATACTGAGTTTGTACTTTTCTCAGTGCTAATTCAAAATCGTCATAAAACTAATCTACTACGTCATCGTGATTGGATGTTGGAGCGTAGACTTGTACTAAATTTAATCTATGCCTCTTATTAAGTTTTATTACGACTACTGCTACAATCATTAATGCTGTAGGATTCGTCAATGCTTCCCGCTATGTCCTTATGGATTAGGAATCCTACCCCGTAATGCTTCTTATCTGGAAGAGCTCTACAGCAGAGGACATGGCCGTTAGTCACTACTGTATAAACCTCACCAGTTCTAACCTCGCTAAGGCCAATGATATCCCAAACAATGTCTGACAGTTCCCGAAGGAGTCCTGCTAAGCTAGCCTCACTTGACAGAGTTCGGCTGTTAAAGGTTGCCACGAAGAAGAAGAAGAAGTGTATCTGTTCGGTCGCTGTTTTTGTGCGGTGCTCTGAGTTTTCTGGTTTTTGGACATTTACGGCTACCATTGACGACGATTGACCAACAAGACGTCGGGCGAAGGTTCAACGAGCCAGGCGCCTTACAGGTACGACATTTCTTTTTTGAGATCCTGGCTATTACCCTGCCGCTACGGTGGTCGGAAGCCGAGAACATCGTCACGAGCCTTATGCTCGTCCAAACGTAACAAGCCATATGAATGATGCTACGGGCCGTAATGAAAAGCCTGGGGCCTTGCAAGCGTCACAAAGCTTCATAAAGCCGGCACGTTTGGTTCTCCACAACTCGGAATCAACTTCAGGGAATTCAGGAATAATGGCTGACGGTGAATTCGAGAGCAAGAAGCCTCGCCTAGAAGACAAGTACGATGACACAACATCCAATTATGAGTTAAGTGATGAAGAAGAAATGGGTGAAGACGCACCATTTACTTTGGTCACGTACAAGAAAAAGCGAGCCGAAGGCATTCCGGTTGTCTTTCGCCCAAGTGAAGGTACTACCTTTTGGCAAGTAAATCCAAACCGAGTGTCTGCCGAAATAGTTTCCGCTGCCAAAGAAAAAGTGCAGTCTTTCAGGACGAACAGTGATGGAAGTTTCAGCGTCAGCGTTGCTTCCTTAGCGTCGGCGAAACGCCTTTTGATGCTCTCAAGTGTAGGCGGCCTGGAAGTCAAGCCCTTCATCCCAGAGTCATACACACGAAACGTTGGCAAAGTAAAGCATGTGCCTCTGCAGTATACAGACGAACAACTCCTAGACTTCTTGAAAGACGCAGGAGTTATATCGGCACGCAGACAGATAAGCTATTCCCGCCAGGAAGATGGAGCAGTACAGTCACATCCGCTTCACACGGTAATTCTGACTTTCAGAGACGATCGCCCTATTCCAGGAAGAATTTACTTGGGTTTCACCAGTCACCCTGTCGAGGAATACCTGGGACCAGCACTTCGCTGCTATAATTGCCAGAGATTTGGGCACATGGCGAAAACCTGCCGTAGCACACGTCGGTGCAAAATCTGCTCAGAGGATCATGACCACAAGGAGTGCAAGTCAGTTCTTCAACCAAAATGTGCAAACTGTGCGGGGAACCATGCCGCCTCCTTCTCAGGCTGTCCTCAGAAAAAAGCAGCGGCACGAATGCGTCGACATGAGCTCATCCATGGAAGACAACCGCAACGCAATGAACCCGCCCCAAACCTTGAGATTGTTCATCCAGTGCCAGATCACCCACCTCAGCGGGCACCGGAACCACCACAGCCAAGAGCACCAACAAGCTATTCCTCCTCTAGAGAACAACCAACAGGGCAATCAAGAGACCAATCAAGAGGATCACAGTCAAGTTCCCAGTCTTATGCATCAGTGCTACGGAAACCCAGACGACAACAGGCAGAAAGTAATACACAAGAAAGCTCCAGTACTCGCACACATTCCTCTCAGCGACCTTACTCATCTACTGCAGAAGTAACACCAGCTAATAGCGAGCATACCACAGCATCGGTGACACAACTTATTTTGCCAATGCTTTTCGCAGCTCTTAAGGCAATCCTATCTGCTCTGCCGGAAGCAAACAACCTACCAGAAGTGAAAGCCTTGTTACCACTAGAAGCACTATTGTGTCAACAATCCGGGCCCAAACTGCGGCAGGCACTACATGAATAACCACTACAAAAATGTCTCCATATTTCAGTGGAATGCCAATAGTCTTCGAAGGAAGTGTGCTGACTTTCGTAAACTACTTGTGCAATACAACTTCCCAATACTTTGTATTCAAGAGGCGGGAATCATTGACGACTTTCGCCTCTCAAATTATGTGATATACAAGACTTCTCGTCAAGGTGCTGTGAGCAGAGTGCTCCTGTGCGTCAGAAAGGACCTACCATCTTATCAAATTCAGTCCAGTGATTCAGACTTCCCGGAATTCATCGCATGTAAAGTATCCTTTGGCAAGCTCTGTATAACAGTGATTAATCTATATCTACAACCTTCAAACCGCATTTCAGTAGAAGCGCTAGCGGATATCTTCAAGATAGCTCATTCTAATGTATTTATATGTGGCGACTTCAATGCACACAACATCATCTGGGGCAGTGATCATTGTGATGCACGGGGTAACGTTATAGAGTGCGCCATAGATAAATGCAACTTGACTGTTTTAAACGATGGGTCGCCAACATTCCTTCGTGGATATAATTACTCAAGCTGCATAGATGTTACCCTGTGTTCACATGATCTAGTGAATGGTGTGGGATGGACAACAGATATGGAAACGCGCGGAAGTGATCATTTTCTCATCCTTGTTAACCACCCTAGCATGTACTGTGATATTAGGCGTTACAGCAGACTAACCAACTGGCAAGCTTTTCGGTACCGCCTAACGGATCAAATTAATCAACATGCAACAGTGGAAAAATTTACAGAATTTTTGCAGGAAAATATGAACATATGCACAAGGACGGTCCCAATTCCAAAAGATTATGCTGCAGTTGACGGAGAATATGAACACCTAAGAGCCATCCGACGCCGATTCGAAAGAGCTTACCGACGGAGCGGAAGTTTAGAAGCATACAGAAATGCTCAGAAAATACAGAATGTAATGCGCAGACGAATGGAAAATCTAGGCAAACGGCGCTGGCGCGACTTCTGCGGCACGCTGTCTCCTCACACGGCTGTCCCACGAATTTTTCTAGTAATTCGTTCTTTAAGCGGACCTGTAACACAGAGCTTCCCATTTCGTGCTCTCGCTGTAGCACGGGACACGTGTGAAATAATAGTTGCAGATGAATTTTGTGAGCTTATTTCCAGACCTGCTTTCTCATCGCAATGTGCAGAGTTTGATATTTCAGTAGTGTTGGCTAAGCGCAAAATTACTGCTTGCTACTCGGCCCAACATCCTCAATTAGATCATACTTTCACATTAAGCGAGTTTCAATGTGCAATTGCATCATGTCGCCAAAAGTCCGCTGCTGGGCCGGACGGCATTACGTACAATATGCTAAGAAACCTCGGACCGACAGGTACAAATGCTCTCTTAGACATCTATAATAACTTATGGATAGAGGAAACTGTACCTGACTCTTGGAAAGTCGCTCGAATCATACCAATTTTAAAACCTGGTAAGACGCCCTTGTGCCTTGAATCCTTCCGCCCTGTTAGTTTGACAAGTTGTTTATGCAAAGTAATGGAGAAAATGATTGACGCGCGACTTCAATGGTGGTGTAATGAAACGAATGTGCTGTCTACTTAGTAGGTTTTAGAAAACATAGATGCACAATGGATGCAATATTAGATATAGTAACCTGTGTGGAGCACGAGCGTGCACGTGGGAACATGACTATAGCAGTATTCCTAGACATCAAGAGGGCATTTGACACTGTTAGTCACGTTCATGTTTTGCGAAGCATGTTGGAACTTGGACTGTCTGGCAGGTCCTTGCGATGGATTTCTGAATTTCTATCAGGTCGCAAAATCTTTGTTCAGACGGGTGAAGGAAAGAGTGCTGAACATGTTGTCAAACAGGGAGTACCACAGGGAAGCGTACTCAGCCCCTTCCTTTTTAACTGCGTCATGGCTGATTTACCAAGAAGGCTGCCATCACAATTAAAATTTTCACTGTATGCAGATGATGTGTGTATTTGGACATCTGGGTCTAATGCTCAACTACTTCAAATGGCATTGCAAGACGGCATAAATATAATCAACAAATTTTTGAGAGAGAGAGGAATGGTACTATCACACGCAAAGACAGCTGTATTGCCCTTCACTCGAAGGCAGTTAAAAAATTTCACTCTTAATCTGGAAGGACACCCTCTAATGATTGTCAAACAGCATCGATTTCTAGGCATAATACTTGATAGGCAGCTATCCTGGGCACCCCATATAAAGAAACTCGAAAACGAGGTCAATGCCGTAGTGACTGTACTTCGCAGACTTGCAGGCACATCATGGGGCGGATCAGTATCGTCCATGCTGACTGTTTACAATGCATTAATACGACAAAAAGTTGCGTATTCCGCGCCCATCTTACACGGACTTTCCCACACTTCAGAAGAGCGACTTCAAAGACTTTTAGCTAGAGGACTACGCCTATGTCTAGGAGTTCCACGAGCGACTTCTAGTTCTCTTGTAATAGCTGAGGCTCGCCAATCACCATTTCCAGTTATGCGAACTGCAGAAACATGCCGGCATTATTTCCGTCTTCAAACCCAGCATAAAAACCACCCATTGGCTCTAGACATAATGAAACGAGATAGAAGTTATGTTCATATAGAAATTCAAGAAAATCTTCACATATTGCCAAGAAATGAATTTTGGAACTCAGACATCGAATATCCTCCATGGCTGCTTACAGTTCCAAAAATCGAATTGTCAGTAGATGGGATATTCAGCAAAAGAGACATGTTCATTCGAGCTGCTCAACAACTAGCGCTGTACCAGATATATATGCGGTATTCAGGATACACACACGTCTATACAGATGGCTCCAGTACAGCAACCTCTTCAACTTCATCATTCATTATACCACACCTCAACAAACAAGAATCATTTAAGTTAACTCGTGCGACTTCGTCTACAACGGCTGAACTGTTCGCAATCCTAGGTGCGATAAAATTTATATTGTCAGTAAGAGATGCGCAAAAATGGGTAATTTTCAGTGATTCACAGGCGGCTCTAACATCACTCTGCAACACAAAGGGGAAAACATTCAGTGACAGTATAATATATGAAACACTTAAAAACCTCACAAAGGCAAGCGAAGCGAAACATGCAATAGCATTCCAGTGGATACCAGGGCATTGCGACATTCCTGGCAACACAGCAGCCGATGAAGCAGCACGACAAGCACACCTCAGAGATGATACATCTCCGCTCCCAATATCAAAGGATGAATTGCGCTGCATTATAAGGACAACGTCTCTCAAAATGTCTAGAAACACTTGGTTTGACCAGAATTCTAAGAGCTCGGACTTATACCATATTGATCCATTTATTGAATTCAAATTTTCATTGCCATTAGATAGAACTATGGAAACCCTTATTCATCGATTAAGGCTAGGCACTGCCTACACAAAGCATTTCTTACACAGAATTGGCCGTGCGGAAACCCCCGAATGTGATTGCGGATTTGTAGACGAAGATATATATCACCTCCTTCTAGATTGCCCGCATCACGACACACCAAGAAGCCGACTTAAATCAGCGCTAATTAAATTAGACCGCAGACCTTTCAGTTTAAGGAAAATTTTGGGCCCTTGGCCAACAACGGCCTTGCAGAAGAGTGCTTTAAAAGCACTAAAGAGTTTTCTTGAAGACAGCGGCATTGCTGGAAGTTATTAGCGCTTTCATTGTTCTCTTCATTTCATTGTCACTGTGTATATCCATCTGTTTGTGAATTATGTTATGTTGACTGTTCTGTTGACTGTATGTGATAATGCATTTACATAATGTATGTACCACCCGCTGACTAGACAATGTGTTATTAGGCGGAAATATCTTTTGTACTTTTGAGACTTTCATCTACATAAGTGTGGAGACATATACATTGTATTTTGTATGTACCATGTGTTCCTTACGTCATAGTGTTCCTGTGGAAACGTTGCGTGATAAGTCATGGTGCTTGTGTGAAGACTATTTGATATGTAACCTTGAACCTTGTACGATGTGTGACGGAACCACTCAAGAGATGAGGAGTAGCCGGCGCCTTAAATTGTGCGCCAACATCTCCTTATATCATATCAATAAAAAAAAAAAGGTTGCCACGGTCAGTTTCCATAGGTGGCCTGACCGGGTCCAGAGATTCTAAGCACCCTCTGCTGCGTTACAGGTCTGACCGCCGGCTTGGTCAGGTGCTCCGAAGCTGCTTTGGACTGAGGGCCATGGTTTACATGTAGGAATCATGAAGGAGGGAGCGGCCGAATACTGCACCAGTGAGGCCAATTCCTGTTCTGGTGAGGGAGTGTCTTGTTGAAGCTTAGTGGGCCTTTTTAATTTGGTTGCACCTGGATTAGTATAGTTCCACTCACTCTCGGCATCTTCTGCGTGTGTGGGGCGTCGCTCCAAGCCTGCAGATGTGTAGTGCACAGATTCAGGCTCACCATCGACAGATTAAAGAAAATGTCATAGAAGGCCTCGAGCTTCCGACTACCGCAACCGAGGATTCGACGTAGTTCAATCAGATAATCCCACAGGCGTCGAGGCTACCTTATCACCGAAACGTACAGCCCATAATGGTCTGCATGCCTAAGAGATCCCCTGATTTATCCGCCATTGGCGGATAAATCAACGTTGCACGATATGTTGCACGATATAGTGTCAAATTTCAGTGGTCCTAATACCATGGGTCCCGAATTTCACGCACGCCGGCGGCCAGTGAAAGCGCTTAGGTACACGATATATTTTCGCCGGACTTGACCAGCACTTAAAACCTTTGTGAAAAAAAGGAAAAAAAAAGGAAAAAGGTTTCAACGCCTACCGAGATACACGATATATTTTCGGCGAACTTGAACAGCACTTAGAACCGCACTCAGGCGTCGCACAAGTAGTTCCGAACGAAACGGAACTGATACTGAAGCGCCGCCCAAGGCTGAGGCGCCACATGAGAGTAGGGTGCTTGGCAGCGACTTCGCTCAAAGGGCGAATCCTCAGAGTGGCGAGACGGGCCCCCAAACAATATGGTTCGAAGCCACGCGTGAAATAGGCGACGAGGCCTTGCAATACGGTTGGAAAACGCTTACAGGACGCTTGCTTTAAGCTGTAGTGTATGCGTCTGCGATCAGTTATACATTGTTTGTACACTTCGCGCGGGGAAGCTATCGGCATGTCTTTTGCCACCGCACTTGCAATACTTGCAACTTCGCAGTAATTAATACATGCTCGTGATCTACAGGAGCACAAAGCGAAACCCGCGAAAACATATATAGGTGCAAAAGTAGGAGAAATAAATGGGCGCAACCTACGACATTTTTACTTGATGAAAATCTTTATGTAACCTTTGCAAATGTTGTCGCTACGTTATTTTTTTCTTATTGTTTCTTACTGTTCCCATCGTGGGAGGCTTAGGCCCAGCCGACTAAACTGCTGGTTTTCATTAAAGTTCGCTCTCTAATTGTTTGTGCGATACTGAAAACCTTCTCATCACTTTTTTCTCTTTCTTTCACGCGAGAATTTTTTTTAGGGGCGGGGAGGGGGGAGCCTTTCACTGGAAAATCAGCGCAAGGCATGACAGTAGAGTCAGTGTAAGTTATTTCGTCTATCTCAAATTTCTGAAAACATGCTTGAATTACCCGCGGTATACGAGTTTTGCTGATTGCGGCTGGTGGTACGGCATATAATTTCTCAATGGTTCTAACATAGTGATTTCGCAGTCTCCTGTACCCATGCAGTCATGAACGGGGCTAGATACAGGCTATATTTACCGCGAATTAAAACAGCGCTTAAAGTAATGTGAAAAAGAAAATGAGAAATAGATGAAAAAAAAACTTTCAGTGCTTACCAGAAATTCACTGGTCGCGTTGGATGGAGGTACACCAAGCAGCTCACAGTCTGGGCTGCCTGCCTGGCGATATACGTACTCCAGTCTCGGGAAGCGCACACACAAACAAAATATGAGAAAGGGATCAAAAGAAGAGATCACGTCCAGTTATCCCTCCTGAGAGTATGATTTTTTACAATTTATCCATGTTGAGTATATAACCTTTTTCTTGGAATGAACCCTTTCAATTGTTAGGCTATAGCGCTTGCCCTGTCTTCTTTCTCGTACTTCGTTTGTGTGTGCGATGCCCAAGATTGGACAGGTCCTAACTTGCCCGCTTTTCAATCCGCAATGTTGTCCACTGAAGATGCCTGCGGATAGAGCACACTTATCAACTGCAATGTCTATATCATCCACGCAGCAATATTTCATTTCTTATTGCAGATGTGGTATTGCTAGACCAGCTCTTTTTTGGCATAGACATCCACGAGAGCTTCTTCCTCATTGACTGTCTATGACAGTGGGCCGCCAGTGGTCGCATCGTCATCATGACCATGTCCACCCACCCACCTAAGAGATGTTCACCAAGAACACACAAGGTAGATCGCGGTCTGCAGCATGCAGCCGTGTAGATTATCTGCAATATGCGATATCGGGAGGAGGCGATAATGCTCTGCCAACTGTGTTGCCGATTGGGCAAAGAACCTTGACTGCATCGTATGCACAGATAAGGCTGCGGCTATGAATAAAGCAATTCAATTCAGTTGGAAGAGTTTTATTGAAATACTGCAAGTCATGAGATGTTGCTGTCATTGAAGTATTGTAACTCGTAGCGGCGATTACTCAAGAATGGATAGTCGTTGAATCAATTTGTTGTTGACGCCAAAAAAAACCAGGTACATTTTTCACCCATTGATGTTTAGTTGCAGATACAAATGGTCTTTTTCTTGAGCGCCAACCAGCTCTTCGCAGAAAAAGATTGCTATATAAACCTAGAACAATTGAATGCGAGGATCTCCTGTTTCATTTGTACATACTGCAAAGGATACAAAAAAAGATAATGAAAGGAAATTTCCTGGTTCTGCCAATGCAAATCGGTTTTTATTTTAGAAAATGAAGAAATCAGAACAAGTAATTTATTCATGGTCCTCGGCTTCCACAGTATTTGCAAGACCAGAATGCAATAACACCATAATGACGTAACACACAGAGTGTGTGAACGTGTCATTCAAAGTATAGGGTACTATTCTGACGTTTTACGTGTCATAGCCTATGATCAACTTCATTTGCAAAAGACCTCATTGCACGAAATGTAGGATGGCGCATTAGTAAAGTGCGGTTAATATGATTTTACAGGATTACTTTTATTAGACGTGGAAACGAGAAATCGCATAATAAAACAAAAAGAAACACTCTTATGCGCCATTTGCATCAATTCCCTTTTTGTTTACATACGTAATGGCTATCTGTAAGTAGCCTTGCGAGTTCAACGATCGGCTGACCAGTCATAGTGAGCATTCGATTTTACAATGCGCCCGAGTTGGTTTAAACATGTTGTATTCCCCAAACGTCATTATAACGTTTGGTTACCATGTCATATTTGTCTGCCAGCAAAATTTCTACATAGTGTAATTGCAGTCTTGTCTTGCAGCACATGCAAGGCGAACAGTATATATAATTGCGCGCAGTATTACAACTAGTACTAACGCCAACTGTAATTCAGTGACGCAAGCAGCCATGGCAACTCAGTGCTCAGTGTGAATTCAGCCATTTCATAAAATAAAAAAGTCAAGTTCTACATCGCTACCGTCTCTGTTTGATATTCCAGTGGCCCCAATATCGACGGGTTGCATGATGTACCACGGCCAAGCGACGTTGCCTGCTCCCGTACTTCTCCTACATCGACTTTCCTTGCCCGGCTTTCGAGAACCCCTCCGGCTATTACCGTGAGCCTACGTTGCTCCCCGCAATTAAAATATTTACCTCTGGAAACTAGGGCCACTAAAACCTAAGGGCGCCCCACGTCACAGGCAGTCGTTGCACGAGCTTTGAATGAGCACGATGGGTGCCTCCTATATCTTGGGGACAACCATAACACCCACCTTCTTTCTCATTCACTATTTTCCTTGTATTCGACTTTCACTGGGGTGTGTGAGCAGTAATTTTCAAAACCGAGTCAAATACGAATCAGATAGCGTCAGAAGCGAAAGGAATTGAATATGGAGTAATTTTCGAATAGTTATCGAATTAGGAACTTCTGTTCTCATCATCTTTAGAGAGCGGCCTTCAAATCCAAATACATTCCAAACAGTCCTAAATTTCTGCGATTGCATTGCGCGCTTTAGATTTCTCCTTACTAAATGCTGAACTGAAGCAATTTGAGAACATAAGCAGTTTATTCGCCTATTCAGGACTCACTGATGAGTGCGAATGATAGCAGTAAAGCCAAAAAAGAAAAGGAAGGAAAGAGGGGAGAACTGAGAAGACTTATTAACGAGGATAAAGTAAAACAATGATGCACAAAAGATTTTCCAACATACCTTGCGTACCGCAGTCCACCTGCCCACGCTGGACAAGATGTCTCCAGATGCGATGCTGAAGTACAGGCAGCGAGTCCAGAACTTGATCGAGGTGTTCCAGTGCTCACAATGGGCGCTCTCCGACCAGGATACTCCGGCCAACGGGCCCACGGACGTGTACAGGGCGGGATTCTTTGGACAGATGCTGGCGCTGCGGACGTGAGTGAATTCTTTCATAATGAAAATCTACGATCTCCGACTCTCAGATCTTTATGACAATCCTTGTTAACTTTTCCGTAAAACCTACCTTCACGAACACTTTGCATGATCTTGTATAGATAATCTATGAATTGTCAGGATACGCTTTTTTGCGTGCGTGTGATAAAGATATTTACTTCCCACATACGCGCATCAGTACTGGGTCGACAAAATCGTAGTTATTTTAGCCGCCAAGAGACACTTCTCTGCACTACTGTCCGATTACACAGCTACGGCAACCACCTACTTTTGAATTGCAAGTGCTTCCAAAGCAATAGACAATAAACAATTCAACTGTACTCCTTTAGTGTTTCATGCACTTGTTCATATTGTGCGAGTGCATGAACAATCGAAATTTCGAATCCAAGTTGAATGTAGTAGTGTGTAGAAAGAAATTATCCGATAATTTGATATTCAAATTTCTTTGAATAATTCTTTATGATCGGATGCACCAGTCTACACAGAATATTGCAGCCAGACTTCAATGAAAAATGGCCCATGCCTGCGGTCCACTGGACACTTGTAAAATAAACAGTACAAAAAATAAGTACAATAAGTAAAAATAATTACAAGTATAATCTAAGAACAAGCAGCCGAGAATTGAGTATGATACTTTGCCTTCTTGAATAGCAAGGAGAAGAGCAGAGACTACATGCTTCCGATGCCTGTCAACTGATAGTATTGTTCAAAACGGTGCGCCGTATATACAGGGTGTTTCAGCGAACACTTTCAAAAAGCTTTAAAAGTTGTCTTTGGCAGATATCACAATTCAAGTTCATGAGCAACCACTGAGAAACGAAGGTTGCTTTCAAACGCTGTTCCCTCAGCACCGATTTGTTGTAACTATTAGACTACGGACTGTCGGGACAGAAGGAAGTGTAAAACAGCTTATATGTGGATTAACAAACGAACAGCGAAACAAACATATCCAAAACTGTGGTGAAGTTACCGAGGAATTCTAACTGCAATCATTAGAAAGTACAATTGTAGCCAACGAGAGGGCAATAACTGGAATATTCTAGCGGTTGTGCCGTTATCCTTTAGAATACTGTCAGTGTTAAGTCGGTGGCTCAATTAGTTGAGAGCCATTAAGTTCAAACTACTCTGGACCTCAATTCACCAGTCATGTACTCTTAATTCTTCTCTCATTTGAATATGTGCGGCTTCGTTCGGTATAAATGCCAATGGCAAGCACGTGTGGCAGATTTACGCCGAATGAGCTTACGTTACCGCCGATCAGACACGAGCCTGGAATATCTTGAGGTGTTACCTTTTTGCTGCCGCTTTAAATTAATCTATAATATACAGAAAACTCGGAAATTATTAGGAGTGCCACGTTTGGTAGATATGGACTAACTTTGACCGGAGGTTCTACGACATGAAAGCGGATTGGGTGAACAATGGAGATTTCACTGCTGGGATTCTCCATGGAGTGATAGATGTAGTCATTGAAGCGGCGCCCATGGAACAGTTGATCCTTTGCTGCTAACTGTAACTTAACTGTACACCAGCACCACATATATGCTGTAAACGACGCGGATGCTTTCACGCTATTTTTCAATGAACATTCATTTATTAGGCAGCGCACATCTACTTTCTTCATGTCCTGCTCATCCAGCTTCACTGGATGAACTCAAGCTCACCCTGTCTGCAGTTTTCATATTAATAGCAGTATTCATGTGGATCAATTGTGGCATCGCTAGTTATACATATTTATTTGATCAATGTTTATATAAAAATTAGGAAATTATTACTTAGAGCGTCCTGTTCACACTTCATTCCTAAGAAATACAAGAAGCATTAGCGTGCTCAATTTTAGTGTATGTGAAAGTGTTTTATAGGAAATCGGCAGAGCGAAAGGCAATGAAAAGTTTACGATGCAATACGTCACGTCTTTGTGGCGCTCACCTTGGCGACCCGACTCGAGCAGTAGGTCACCGTGTTGCACTGACGCTTGGCCCGGTGATGACGCATGGAAGGCCAGCACCGTCTTCGCCCGAAAGATGAGTGCACGACACGACCATGTCGATCTCGTGCGGTTCGTTTTCAGCACCGATGACACAAAAAGAAAGACATCGCATGCCTATGATGAGGACACGAAACTTGACCGTCTTAACCAGACGAATCATGGGAGTCAGTTAGAACAAGATCTAGCAAAAGCGACAAATGCTCACTAAGAAATGAGATATGCAGGCAGGTTTTGTCGTACGTGAGTGTAGAAGACGTGGCTCTATCGCATAACTAGTTATGGTAACCCAGAATGATGACATGGGCTTATTTGTACATTTTCAATTATTTGTCTTAAAATTGCGCTATGTTCGCACGCATTGTTTGCATTTGCCCATTTTTTCACTGTCAAAATATTTCTATTACATAGCCAACTAGAAAAATCGTAACGTTTTTATTCGACAAATTTAGAATGGCGACGCGCTTTACAATGTTGCAAGAGGTGAAAATCACAACTAGACTTCTGTTTCCTTGTGTCTAGTCTAGCGACCCAGCAGCAGCAGCAGCCGCCGCACCAAACATGGCATGGAAGACGAAGAAAGCTCCACTTTAATACACACACTTATGTATTAAAGTACATATATGTAGTACTATATGTAGTACTATATGTAGTACACTACTCAAATAAGGCAAGACGCGTGCGTAGATTGCGTAAGAAGCGGTTCCTTGCATCCATTCTACTTCGATTATCTTAAACAAGCTCGTTGACCTATATTCAACAAGATGCGGCGACTATGTACTGCAAGATAGAAATAAGACGTGTCTTTTGTTCTGCTGCTCATCACAAAGTCACGTACACGCTAAAGAATCGCACGTTACAAAAGATTCTTTCCTTCTCTTTTTCTATTGCAATTTCTTTCTCAGAACGGCACACTGTGTGCGTTGTTAGACTAAAATCATACACATCAGCGCATTTCTCTTCATCCTTTTCGCGCTGTTTGATTTCGGCAATTTCTTTGTATATTTACAAAATGAAGTGTACACATGTTTTTATTTCCTAGGTATACTTTGTGGCACAAAATACATTTCTTGAAAAGGGACTGAAGAAAGGAAGAGAGTGAAGTGCTTTTATATTTGCAAACTGCGCCCATGTTTATGCATGGCCAGGCAGTTGTGTAAGTTTGTTTGAATGCAAGCTGCTCGCTCTTTCTACACTTAGGTGAATGGGTATGCATACTTATTTAGGGCCAGTCACTAACAGAATACACAAACCTTACTAGGCATTGGATTGGCCATTACGAAGAAAAACAATTTATTTTTGTCTTCAAATTAAGAGCAGCCTGCAATTAATAGCTGTCCCTATACGAGCAAATTTTGCAAATCGCCACCTCTCCCACATTTTAAGGCGACAGCCTTAAGTGGCTCGCTGAAATGGCATATATCCGAAAAAGCGGCATGTAGTCCAGCGAGACAAAGGCTACCCAACCAGACAGGTAATTCTATCGAAATGTTCAGCTTCAAGTGAGACAAAGAATATCTTCAGGAATGGCTCATAGCGCCTTAAGCAAGCAAAGATGCAATGACTGAATATGAATGAAGAAACGAAAGAATGAAGGAAAGAAAGAAAGACCTGAAGAAAGAAAGAAGGACAGGCGGAAAGAAAGAGCGATAGAAAGAATGAAAGAACATTTAGTTATTGCATGAGGTGCTGTTGGGCAGGTCGACCTACAGCGCCGTACGTTTACTTCACATTGGGGCTCATTGTTTCTTGCAAGTAGTCTCAAGCCTTCGATCGCATAACGTAATGCACTACCACGTAAGCAACAGGCTTTCTCCCTTACGTGTTACAGGAGTGTAACATACTGCCAAACTTTTTAGAGGCGGGCTCAAACCATAAAGGTGCACCTCACAGATGCACTTGCTGGCTGGTTGCTCATGAGAAAAATCGTTCTCTACAGTGTTTCGGTGGTGCGTTTTGAGCGTTGAGGGCCCCCTGTCGCAGAAAATCGGGTGTCGGCGTAGGCGTTGGCGCCGACGTCCGCGGTCGAAAAAATAATTCCGAACCACGCATATTTTATACGGAACTAAAGTTGTCCGTATCTTGTCTTACGTTCTTTAAGGCTCATTCATACTAGGCCAACACGACACCGTTTTTGGTATCCCGACTGTCGGCGACAGCGTCTTTGCCTTCACGTCGGCGCCTCTGTCACACGATACCGACGCCAACAATCTGCGGACAGTCGACGTCGGCCCCATGTGACAAAGGCGCCGTCAGGAAGGAAAAACCGCTGTCGCCGACAGTCGGCAGACCGAAATCAGTGTCGTGTTTGCCTAGGGATAATGAGTGTAAATGAGCCTTTACAAAGTTATTCCTCGGAATTTCGATAATGGCAGCCTACAAATGCCAAGAAACAAAACACCGACAGCGCATCCCTTTTACGTTAAATCTTCTCAGACGGAAATATCGAAAGTGCGGAACAATAACAGAAGATCGGCCTGCGCAAGAGACCGCGTTTCCACCAGAAACGCTCGCCTTCGTGCTTAGATTTCGCCGCCAGCGTTTCTCGGTAAACATCATGGTTACGTATAACCTGCACTTACCCGTAAGCGTCATGGTTACGTATAACCTGCACTTACCCGTAAGCGTAAGAAGCAGTCAGGGATCTTTGGATGCTATCACGTTCCACTCTCAAAGGCGAAGCTTAAGCGTCCTCCATTTTTTTTCTGTCCTACAGTTCACACCGAGACACTAGGCGTCCGCAAGAAGCAAATTTTCCTGCCACCACATTACCGAGTCGCTCACGATTTTCTCCGTCCTCCTCGTGCTTAGGGCGTGGTTACTATGTAGGTCTCGAACTTTCTCGAAGACGAGATTACGCGACACCTTCCATCAGCGTCATCTGACTAGCGTGCTCGAACCCAGAGCATTCCCGAATAGGGGGCCACACATAATTGTATATGTACATAACGAAAAACACCCTCGCGGGTTTCGCTTGCGTGTCAGCCGGCCGCTGTCACAATCTTATGTACGTGCACGCTTCGCGCCGTTCACCCCATCTTATCAATCGCTCCAATGCGGGCGCGTCGGTGCTCGCGAGACTTGCCTATATTATCTACAGAGGGCGAGTTTGAACGCTGCAATACCCAATGCATTCTTTATAGTAGGTCGAGTTTCGGAGGTCAAATTTTTAAATTTAGGCAAGGAAAACTTATCTCATAGTCTGTCGTAGCGTGTTTAATCATTCCAAAGGTTTTTAATTCGCTGGAACGAGGTTGCAGTTGCAGGTAGCGTAAAAGTATATTACTGACAAATAATTCTATACCAAGTGGGATTTTGCTAGAACAACATTTGATTGTAATCTTTTTTGTACAAACGTACATGTGCGGACAAAACTAATTGAAACACAGGAGCTGCAACCGACTGCATTGCAATGCCTAACATCTTCCGGCAGCCTCAAAGCTGCTAGAGGGAACTGGGATTGAACTATTATGATCGCCAGGCTTGCGAACATGCGTGATGCAATATCTTGCTTTCCCATGTGCCTGCTAGAGAGCATTGAGAGGCAGTTCGACCACAGGTCCCGTGTTTCAATTACTTTTGTCCGCGCCTGTACTCTCAATGGCCAAAAATAAATGAGAACAAGTTGTTTGATTTTTCTTGATGTGAAACTGCTCGGGAATTATATGTTTCTTTAAAAGGCAAGACATGAAAAGCCAGCATCGTCTTCGCCCGAAAGATGCGTGCAGGACACGACCATGTACATCTCGCTCGGTTCGTTTTCAGAGCCGATGAAAAAAAAAAGGGCATCGCATGCCTGTGTGAGAAGCACTGTGAAAGAGATGAGGACACGAAGCGCTGACCGTCTTTTCTGTACGCCATCACATAGAGAACTCGGCACAAATTCAGAAACGATTTCAACCGTATATTCGCGCAGAGTCGGTGTTACCGCCTCTGAAAGTGATTGCTCGAGTAGTGCTCATCCCAGATGTTGCTCCCGTACCACTGGCTGTCCGCGCCTCGATGACAGTTATTCACACCTTGTCCCATATACAATCAGGTAAGCCTAAATGCAAATGTATGGACTGTGGTGTTTTCTGGCAAGACTTCAGACATTAATATGCTGCTGGACAGTTAATGAAGAACTGCGAAACAAACACAGGTAAACGCAAGTGAAGCAGAGGAACATAGCGCCAACTCCGACCAAATGAACCATTCAGGAAAAGGCCAGGATAAGTACTTTGTCACATCAAAGGGGAAAATCAAAACAGAGGAATAGAGCGCGAAATTGTAGGTTGTATCGAAGGGCCAAGGCCATTCATTCCATGATACCGCAATTCCTGACGTGACAGTATAGCCGAACTCATGCGATACTAGCCCATGACAAACCCAACCGCGATACGTCTTTTACTGCAGAGGATTAGGGGTGTAAGGAAGTTTGCAAACATAAGATGTAATCAGACGGCGCCAGACAAGGGTTATGGGAAGTCGCTGGTGGAAAAATGTAAACACGCTCATAGTGATGTTGATGATGACAGCTATAAGTATATTTCTGGAGACTGGCTTCCTATATTGCTTCCATTCTTTAAGGTCACCTTCGGCAACTGACGCTAAGAAGTGTAATGGGTAACCAGACGAACCGACGGAGTCCGTTAAAGAAAAAAACTAAGAAAAGCGACAATTGCTCATAAAGAAAGGAGATATGCAGGTTGGTTTTGTCGTGCGTGAGTGCGGATGATGCGGCTCTATTGCATAACTAGTTATGGTAGCCCATAATGATGACGCAGGCTCATTTTACATTTTCTATTATTTGCCTTGAAATTGCGCTATGTTAATTAACCCGCATCGCTTGCATTTGCCCATTTTTGCACTGTCAGAATATTTGTATTTCATAGCCAACCTGCAAAGTCAACGTTTTTATTCAAGAAATTTAGAATGGCGACGCAGTCATTCCATTTCGACTAATAGAGAGCCCAGTGTTACATGACTATCAGGAAAACTGTAATGCAACGTATAAACCGCTCCAAATGTATAGAACAAAATTTCTGCTTTACAATATCGCAAGAGGTGAAAAGCACAACTTGACTTCTGTTTCATTCCCCTGACAAATTTCTATGCTTTCGACAGTCAATTTCGCAACTACGATAACTTGGCTACGCTGATAGTATGAATAATGAGCCATAAATTAAGTACGATAACGTGGTTTCTCGAGTAGCAAGATTAACAGCAGGAACCGAACACATTTTTTGACTAGGAAGTGATACTTTTTCTCAGAACGGCGAAGGATAAATGTCATTGGGTTATAAACAAAACACAGCAGACGAAAAGTAAGAAAGTACAAAAAAAAGGTAAATCGATATTTTGGAGGCGAAATTTGTTTCCTGAATTGTCACGCTGTTGTACAACCTGAATTGAACCAATCGGCCCAGATTCACGCCCCGAAATGTCTGATGCATGAGAGCCGAAAAAACGAAACTGCAGATCCGATGTACATTTTGTAATCTATCTCAAGCGAAGCTGAAGTGAAGCATGTAATTAACTGCTGTAGATTAAACGGCGATGTATAAAACTGTTCTTACTTTCATCCTGTGCGGCGTTTAATCCAATATATCTTATGTCTATCGACCACAATGGTCACAATTTCAATCTCGTGCAATATTTTATAGACAACACCATTCAGAAGCTATGACCAAATTCAAACATCGAACCAGGCTGATACGGAGTATTAGAAATTTACGCTGAGATGTCACGTGGACAAATGCAACTTATGATGCTTGTCGATGCAAGAATGGCGATGACAGGTGTATGCACAGAAAAGTATGGCGCATGTCTAGATACGTTTAGTATTCTGCACTTCTGGTGTCAGTGACATACGCAGTGGAGCATACCGAACGGCTAGTTCAAAGAAAATCAAGTGCACTAAAGAATCAGTTTATCATAATGGGCTCATTCATTAGGACGTCTGTGTTGCGTTCGGACGTGTGTGCGCGTGTGCGCATGTGCGTGTGCGTGTGCGCGTGTGCATGTGTGCTTGTGTGTGCGTGCGCGAGCGTGCGCGCACACACACGCCGACGAGCCGAACGACCCAGCAGCAGCCGCCGCACCAAACACGGCATGCAAGGCGAAGAAAGCTCCACTTTAATTCACACTCCTACCTACACACACTTATCGTGGATTGCGCATGTAAAGGTTGGTCTTACCACACTATTGAGGTTGTTCACGTGATCGTTACACTAGTCTCCACTGTGCGGATAGCCGTCTCCATGTCTACCTGTCTCGCACCTAGGTAGGTAGACATGCGCCGTGTTACTAGATGTTTTGACTTCTTAGAGTAAGCTGAATTTGTGCCTGCGTGTGCACGCGCATGCGTGTGAGAGAGAAAGAGATAAGGAAACACAAATTTAGATGACAAAGGTTTAATGAAGACCACACATATTAAACGATGACATCAGCATCGAACTATGGCACAAATGACGTGGACGTTGTGTTGACATTGATAGCCCGAGCACTGCGATGATGTCAACAAGACGACCGCGTTTAGACGAATTTTAATCTGCACGTCTATGTCTCTGTTCGAGTCCTGTCTTCAACGCGCAGTGTAAAATTTTGCTTAAGCAAGTTGATGCTATTGCCCGACAAGCTTATTTGCGAAGAGCATATGACATAGTTTGTGCATTAGCCAGTACAAGTTTTCTATCTTGCTTGGTTCTGGTTCTCGTGGTTCTGACTAGAAAAAAGTTCGAACCCAACTTGTTACAGCTCCGTTTGTCATAAAACGACTTCAAAAGCAAGGAAGCTTGTATTTCACATTTTAAAATTTCCTCTCGGCACAATACAAAACTATAGACTGCTTCTTCCCTGATAGGGCTCACAACCCTCATCTAGCAAAATTGCAAGTTGGGGTGTAAACTTGCAAACTTCTAAACATGGAAACATATTATAATAAGGCGCAGTTCAAGAGAACCGGTTGTCATTATGGTGACCGTTGGGCTTCTTGTGGATTGGCGTGGGCAGCTTGCACAGCAATCATCTCTCTTTTGTCGGTCTTCCTGAAAAATGATGAAGCCATGACAAGTATGCAAGCAAAAAATGATGAAACAAATGTTTCTCCAATAAATGAACAAATCACGGTTCTAGGTGAAGTGTTCAGAAACGTACCTTGTTAGGATTTTGGCCCTTGTTGTTGATTCCAGTGGTGACACATTCTCTGTTGTACGTCCGGAGACAATAAAATCCAAAGGAGTGAAAAAATATGAGCAGCGGCTTGGAGACTGGGGTTGGAAGGAAAGCTTTAATTACTATGGTGAAAGTGTGGTTGAGTTTGTGATCCATGTATGACTAAGAGCAGTGAAGAAAACGCTCCATGACAGAAGAGAGCACACGCACACACAACACTGTTTTGCACGCGCATCTCTTTTTATCGTGTCATTGATTCGGCTGCGCTTAGTAAAGCCTCGATCAGATTACAAATGTTCCTGCCAGATACTCGTAATATTTTATTATGTCTAAAATGCAATCAATCTAACTCTTCTACCAGAAGTACATTTTTCACTAATGTGCATTGAATTTATCGTTGTGTAATATTTATGCAGAAACATCCTAAACTATTTATTATTTATGCTGTACTCCATGTTAGGAATTTTAGCAATCTTTCAAAATAACAAAAGCCTCATTTGAATTACTTTTGGAAAGCAATAATTATGTAATTATTATTATCTCACACTTTTAAGAAATGACTACAGCCATCTGTTTTATCCGTCTCTCCTCTCGCATACAAAGAAATTCAAGGTTGAAAAGGCGAAGCAGTGCTTTTTTACTCACCGATGCACACGGCCAAAGGCTGCAAGGTTAATCCGCTTTCGTCTCCAAGGTAGTCTCCAAGCAAATTGCGTTCGGTTCCAGTGATGAACTTCTGCTCTAGCAAGCACATGCTTCTTCTTCCTTCTTATATCTCTTTATAGGTGCGTTTTCTAAGGCATCCGCATCTCACTTCCAAAAGTAATGAGCGTCCTTTTCAGTTATCATAAATTGTTTCTTTCCTGATTTCATGTTTTCCTCTTAAGCAGTTACTCATGGCATTCTTCTTTTCCATTGCCACCACCCATGAGATTATTTCAGCCTTCTTCAATTTCCGCTTGACGTTCTTTGTTACCATGTTGCTCACCGTACAGGCCACATATTTGCTGGTCAGCTTCCTACTTCTTTTCCTCCACTGTGGATCAATGTTGTTCTCTGCAAATTTCTGAACACTCTCCTAGCCCATTTACTTTCTTCCATATTCCTCAGTCGTTTTTCATAATCAATTTTACTTTGAATTTCCCTCACTTCAAAACTTGTCCAGCCCATATAACCCAGCACAGCTTCATTTGTAGTCTTCCCGCGAGCGCCCAAAGCGAGGCGTCCCACTGACCTTTAATTGCTATCGAGTCCTGATTGTAGCCCTGATTTAAAGCAAACAACCGCATTTCCAAAAGTTAGTCCTGGAAATATTACACTTTTCCACATACCCCGGAGCACCCCGTACCTATTGTATCCCTACAGCGATCTATGCCTCATTATGGCTACATTTCTCCTCCCCTTTATTGTTATTGTTTCTTCCTGTGTTTGCATATATCTATTGCCTTCGTTTATCCATATACCAAGGTATTTATATTCTTTTATCCAATGTATTTCCTGGTCCTGTATTAACACTGTCTGTTCCCTGTTTTCATTGAATACCACGACACCTGATTTTCCAACGCTAAATTTCAAACCTAAATTCTCGCCTTCTTGTACAGATATTAGCCAGACGTTGCAAATCGATTTGCTTGTTAGCTAGCAACCCAATGTCGTCCACATAAAATAAACCTAGAAGCTACTGCTCTACTACTGTGCCCGCCTGTTTGCATGAGAGATTAAACCCCATATTACTTCCTTCTAGCGCCCTCTTCATTCTCACCATATACATCATACAAAGCAGGGCGTATAAAGGGCACCCCTGCCTCAGTCCCTTGTTGATATCAACTTTCTCCTCGCTCCTCATTCCTTACCATTCAACGCAAACGGTATTTTCTAAGTAAATCTCAAAATATGTAGACAATCGTCGCCTAAGCCTTCCCCTTCCACAATACCCCACAAAATGTTGCGGTCTAGGTTGTCGTACGCTCCTATAATGTGTAAAAAAGGCCACATATGACTGTCTGCTTTCTACTCTCGATATTTCAATACACTGAGTAAGAAAAAATAAGCCATCGTCCAAACGCTTACCTATTCTGAAGCCATTCTGAATTTATTTCAACATGCCATTATTCTCTACCCATGCTTGCAGCTTTAATTTGATTGCCTGCATTGCTAACCTGCATATTACCGATGTAAATAATGGCCAAGGGTCTATACGAGTGAATTATATCTTTCTGCACTTTACCTTCATAAATTAAATTCATTCTACTTTGTCGCCAACTGTCTGGTATTCGTCTATCTTTTAAAGATTTTTCCACTGCTTTCACCAGAGCTTCTTTACTTTTTGGTCCTAGTTCCTTAATCAGCCTAACGGAAACCTCGTCTAGCCCTGTAGCTGTGCGCTTAGGCGCTTAGGAATTTTCTCTTCGGCTTTCTTCCAGTTCAAATTTGTTAGCACCAGCTCCCTTTCCATCTGGGTCTTTTTCATACTCTCTTTAGCGCGGTTGAGCGCCCCTAGCAGGAAGAGAACGAATTAACGTACACGACTCAATTACAGTAGCTCCACTTAAGGCTGTAACACGCTGCGGTTTATTTTTCACTCTGTGACGATAGCTGGAACTTGAAAGCATGCGGGTCGCGATATGACGACGGTGTGATGACGACTATGACGTCAGTGCATGACCACTGAAGTGCTGTGCCGGAACCACCGCAGAATATTTCCAATGTAAGCGAACGAACCAGTGGGCCATGTAATGAATCACTGAAAGAGGGAACTAACTAACTAACTAACTAACTAACTAACTAACTAACTAACTAACTAACTAACTAACTAACTAACTAACTAACTAACTAACGAACGAACGAACGACCAAAGTAGCGAAAGAATCAACAAAGGAAGGAGCATTTTCCTTGCCGAGTCCGAACTCCAACGATCTATCATCCACGAAATCGGTTGAAAGGGGCCAGAAAAGCTATTTGCTTAAAGACGAATAGCACTGACACCTCACGGCGCGCTGCTGCTGCGCCGATTGCTCTAGTATCATCGTCAATGACGACGCACACTCTGTACAAATTTAGAGCTCCAGCTTTTTCCTGCCGCAGCAGTTAAGTGGTCATGACACGTCGTCGCGTCGTTATGTCAACGTCATTGCGTCGTAATCTTGTCATGCACAGCATGTAGGCATCACTGATGCTTATTATCATTATCATTATCATTATCATTATTATTATTATTATTATTATTATTATTATTATTATTATTATTATTATTATTATTATTATTATTATTATTATTATTATTATTATTATTATTATTATTATTACAGGTTTATAATTAAATGTAAGAGAAATACCTGCGGCGCACAATTAACTTCTAAAAATGACATGAGGAGAGAAGTGCAAACAGAGTTCCCTAAAGTCACAAACAGAAGTGAACGTAAGAAAGAAGTTACATATCCCACAACGAAGAAAAGTTTCAAAGATCGCCCACCAGGAAAACAGGCACAGGTGGAAACAGTATGTTTACGATACACTGGTCTCACTAATAATGCAGCACGGGAACGCAATTCTCCACTATTCATAACTTTAACCCTAGTGCGTTGACGAACGCCGAAGAAACTCTTTCCTTCCCGTAATGATAAGATCGCTCTTTGGATACTGTGGGGCGAGCATCAAGGCTCGTAGCCCCAACAGCCGAGGGTACGTGGCCCTCTGTAACTATCCGCGCAAAGCTGCCGAACTGCACCTTCTGCAGATTACAGGTGTCTCACTGTGACCACATGTCACGTCACTACAAATGTGTCCTACCTCTCTGTGCACACACTGTCCTCAGCATTCTTCCCTCGACAAGCATCACACGTCGCCTTCGTCCTCGTCTCGTCACTACGAAGACTCCTCACACTCGGCATCCGCCTAGTTTGGTCCTTGCATGTCGGTGTAGCTTCTAAACGATGAGGTGAACAGATGCAAAAAAAAAATGCATGAGGTGAAAGTTGTGACTTTCGATTTGCATAAACATTTATGAGATTACCCGTTGCAAGATCCAACTCTGTCATAACCGAAGCTTTGTATTTATATGTACTTTTATGCGTACATTTACCTATAAAGCTTCACTTCAGAGAACTTGCGACACGTGCACTGCACCTACTTATAATATTTTCTTCTGCGATTTTTTTTTTCTTAGCGCATCCTGATTCGCAATTTCTTTTTTGACACCGATGGTGCCGCAACAGAAAAGAACAAATATAGAGTGAAGCTTTGGCGAAGCTAAAGCTACCTGCAACAATCCTTGAATGCACTGTCAAGATTTAAATTGCATTTCAAAATAAATAACGAACAACTTATATATTTAACGCACTGACATCAAAATTATTGGCGTGCTGCACTGAAGTTGCAGCTTAGGGCATTTGTCTAACAGTGCGACTTCGCGAGCAGGTAAAAAAACGCGATTTACAGAAAAATTAGCCGATCGTACATATCGCATGGATGCTACACTGCAGAAGACCCGGACCCTGTCGACCTCGAGTATTCAGCCATCGTTAACTACCACAGAGGGCGTCGCTTGCGATATCCACCACCCCATCGAAATCTAAAGACAGAAGATGCCGCTGCCTGGCGTAGGCTCCAGACAGGCACTTACACGAACCTACACATATTACATCGGATACACCCCACAGCCTACACAGACGAATGCCCATGGTGTGGGGCCACGCCAACCCTATACCACATTACGTGGGAGTGCACACTACAAAACATAGAACACCTAGACACGAACACCACGAGGGAGCAATGGGAGGCACTGCTGTCCAGCTCGGCCCTCGACGACCAGCTCAAGCTGATAAAGAGAGCGGAGAAGATGGCAAGAGCCAGCGGAGCCCTGGACTAAGGGCCCCGACCATTAGCGGTTTTCTGATTATTCTTTTTATAAAGTTTATCTATCTATCTATGCTACACAAAGAGTTCGTTGAGCGTAACTAGTTGAGGTTAATTGTTTTTATCTTGTTTCCTGGGAAACAGCAAATTGTCCCGGCTGTCCATCCTCCCTTGCTTGCATCATGAGCCGTGCGAAAGCTTTACGTGCACGATCAACCAACATTCTTTCATTCACGGCATGGCATCTTCGCAAAAGTTGTGGCCTGACGGCAGAAGCTAAAGGCATTCACGCAAATACGTGGGCACGCGACCACATGAATCGAGATATGGCAAAATAGCAGCCAAATCGAAAGCAAGCCGCGACGTAAATGCCGGCTGCATCCCCGTTCAAGAACAAAGAAATTGCCGAAATCAAACAGCGCGAAAAGAATGAAGAGAAATACGCTGATGTGTATGTGTTTCGCCTACCAACCCGCTCAGTGTTCCGTTTTGATAAAGAAATTGCGATAGAAAAAGAGGAGGAAACAATCTTTTGCAACCTGTGATTCTTGAGCGTGTTCGTGACCTTGTGATCAACAGAACAAACGACAGGTCTTATTTCTAGTTTTCAGTAAATATTCGCCGCATCCTGTTGAATATAGGCCAACAAGCTTGTTTAAGATAATCGAGGTAGAATGGATGCAAGAAACCCGTTCTTACGCAATCTTTGCACGTGTCTTGCCATACTTAAATGAGTAGTGTACTACAAGCCGGGAATCAACGATTACGCTCGAATCGGAAGACAACGACTGAAGGTCTTGCGTAGGCGCTTGTAATGTCGCACTACTTTGTGGCAAGAGCGAATTAAGTTACATGCTATTGTTAACGCCTTATATGGTTCTGCACGTTGCTGTGCAGCAGCAAGTGGAACATAAAATGGAAGCGAGACAACATGACAGCGCTGCCTGCAGGTGTCAACGTTACGCTTCTGCTCGGTGGTCTCACGTCATCCGTGGGCCATCTGTAAGTGTCCCTGTAGAATACATCACAAGCCACAGCATAGATGCGGTGGCTTGTGATGTGGGCATTCTAAAATGAGTTCCTCTTTTAGAGATCTTGGGAACTAACGAACTAATGGAAGAACCAGCGAGGCTTCTTGCCCAGTCCGACCACAAACCATCGACCATCCATCAAAACAGGCGAAAGAGGCAAAAAGAGCTAGCTATTCGCTTAAGTGTGGCAACCATAAACATTCGACACCCCACAACGCAATTTTTTCCAGCCACAGCAGTTAAGTAGTGCCACTGACGACATAGACATCACGTCGTCACGTCAGCGTCGCGGTGTCGTAGCCTTGTTCTCGTGCTCAGCGTATCACTACTAAGTGACATGCCGACATAACAGATTCTTATTATAATGTAACACAAATCCTGGAGATTCACTAATAACTCTTAAACAATAACGCGACAAGTGAAAACAGAGTTGCCGAAAGCTACTAACAAGCAAGAACTAACGGGCAAGAACAAAGTATGGACAACGTGAACTTCATTGTTCCTAATTTTAACGTAGTGCGTCCTCGAACACCGATGACACTCTTTCCCAAAATGATACGATTGCTCTTCAGAGAGAGAGAGAGCAAATGATAAAGGAAAGGTAGGGAGGTTAACCAGGGCTGAGCCCGGTTGGCTACCCTACACTGGGGAAAGAGAAAAGGGGACGGAAAGATTAAAAGAAGAGAAAGTCTACTGGGTATATCGTTCGGTCACTCAGTCCGCATCACAGACGCTGACTCAATCCAGTTGCCTTCAAATATCGCAGCAGAGCTTTTGTGGCCTTTTGTAGCTCTTCAGTGATACTCAGGGACATAAGCAACTAGCCGCCACAGCAGAGAGTAGATGGCCGTCTGCGACCGCTTACGCAGAACTGCCGAACCACGCTTTTTTTTTTTTCAAGGTTACAGCTGTCCCGAATACGTGTGACTTCAAATGTGTTCTCGTTCTCTGTGCAGACACGTGCCAGCAGCATTCTTATCCCTCGACAAGCATCACACATTGTCCACGTGACATCGCTACGCAGGTGTGTCAGACTGGGTGAATCAGCCTAATTGTCTGCTTGCATTTCGTAATAGTTTCGGAACGGTGTACTGCAGTTATATTGTCCGAGGTCAACTTTTTGCATAAACATCGCATAAATTGACCCGTTGCATAGGAAGAAATTAAACGATTGTACGCATCAGCGTTATTTATATGGCATTAAAAAAGATTTGCTTCAAATAGGTTGCAGCATGTGCCTTGGAGCTGCGTAACATTTTTCTTGCGCCATAATTTTATCGTTCTTGGCATGCACCTGATTCGGCATGTTTTCCACCGATGGTGCGACGGTAGAAACCGGCAAATATCAGAATACGTGGGCCAACGCAAAGTGGCCTGCAATAATGCTTTAATGTGCCTTTAGCAATTCTTTAATTGCGTTTCCAAATATGGAACGAACAGGGTATGTTTTCAACATGCCGACATCACATTCAGCGAGGTGCTGCGCTGAATTGGCAGCTCTAAAGCACTTGTGCAATGGTTGATAGGGCAGGAAAAAAGCGCTTTACAGCAAAAATCAACAAAAGGTACGCACCGCATAGCTGCTACACAAAGATTTCATTAACTGTAATTGCTTCACTAGAAATTGCTTCAATAATTGCTTCAATAATTGCTTCGTAGTTGCTTCAATAGAAACGATTGCGCTCACCTTGTCTCCTATGAAAAAGAACTTGGCCCGGTTGTCCATCCTACCGTTATTCAAACCATGAGCCACGGGGTAGTCCTACACACACAAGAAGCCAGCATTCTTTCAGTCAATTTGTGGCGCCTTCGAAAAAGTTGAGGCCTGGCGGCACAAGCTAAAGTTATTCACTAAAACAGGAAAACCTTCTTGCGCTCAGTCACATGCACACACGAATGAAAAAAATGGCTGCCAACGCGAAATCAAGCCGCGTTATTAGTGCAGGCTACATCGCAGGCTACTGTGGCAAAGAAAACGCTGAAGTACGCAGAAATTGCCGCAATCAGAGAACGCGATAGGAACAAATTTATATTTTCAACTCGTCGACTTCAAATTCAGTGGAATTCTGCACGACACTGGCAGCTGTATGGATTTCGTCTAATGGCTTATAAGCCTACTACACAGCCAGGAAAAATAAATAGCTTTACAGCAAACGGAGTGGAAGGCATTTAGCATAGGGGACACACCGAAATGTTTACTGTGCGTAATTATTTCAAGACAGTTGCAAAAGTTGGTCTCACCTCGTCTCCTGGGAAACGTAGCTTGACCCGGCTGTCCATCCCAACGTTGTTCGAGCCGCGGGAATGTCTTACACACACGAATAGCAAGCCTTCTTTCAGTTGCTCTGTGGTACCTTCAAAAAAGCGGTATGAATTGCAGTTTGACGTCAGAAGCTAAAGCTACTCGCGAAATCTGGTGAGCACTCTCGCACGCAACCACATGCACAGACATATTGCAAAATCGCAGGAAAGCTCGAAGCATGATGCGATATCAGTGCAGGCGACATCGCCTTCTTTCGCGGCGGAGGCAACTTCCCAGTGCAAATAAATTGCCGAAATAAAACGGCGCCAAAGTAATGCAGATAAAAATGCCGATTTGGGCGATGGTAGGCTACCTAGTGGCCCAAATTGTCTTGAGAAAGAAATTGCGATAGAAAGATAGAGAGGGAAACAATCTTTCGCCTCCGTCGATTCTTTATCGTGCACGTTATTTTGCAATTACCAGCACAACTAAAAGCATAGGCCTGACTTGTATATTTCACCTCGTACATGCAGTATATGTATAGTCGAATATATACCATGGTACCTAAAGCATAATGGGTTCAAGAAACCGGCTCTTAGGAAAGCTTTGCACGCGTCTTTAACGCCGTTAACTCTTCTTATCAATAGTGCCAATGTGCCGCACAACCGTGCGCTCGCGCGTGTCGTAGCTCGCAAGATTTGACTGTAATTCTTATGTTGTAAAGGTGAGCTCAGTATTAGAGTTCAAAATTATATTTAAGCAAATGATACTAATTTCTAGCGCACACCAGCGTCTTTAATATGCTGGATCGAGATCTCAGCAGTGGATAGCGCAAAATAATAATTAGTAACTAAATCATTACTACACGAAAAGATGTTGATCGGCCTTTCTTTTGTTTATTTGTGCGAACGTACTCTCCATGACCAGAAAAGAAGGCGAACAAGTTGCTTTTATTTACTTTAATATGTAACTGCGTTTGGGCATTATGGGGTTAATTAGATGGAAATATATTGCTTGCATATAATGCGTTTCTATTGGGTAACAACTAATTTACAAAATTTAATTTGCTCAATATATAATAGCTGTTTTACTGACTAAGCGGAAGTTCTGATTTCGCAATAATAGTATGCCAGTACTTAAAGTGCAATAGTTTATTAGAAGCATTGTGTCTTGCAATTCTTCGCGAAATGCGGTTTTTAAAGTATGCAACGACATGCATTGCTGCCCCAGCAGCTTTTCTGTAGTGTGTATATACGCTAGCTGCGGGAACGCATTTACTGCAACACCAAAGCGTTTCCCTACAAAAGGATAGAAAGTTGGGCGCGTTCGTACGGTAATGCATTATTGGATTGTAGCACGAAGTGACAGAGACTAAAAGTAGACAGGACGAGGGCTAACTCTCAACTAAATCTTTATTGAAACTATAAACATATATAAATGATTGCAAATACCGCAGCATATGAACATGAACAAGTATAAAGACTATGAGTTACACATATCAAGAGGTAGGGAAGCCAAAAAGGCAAACAAAAGTCACTACTTGAGATTAACACACCTGCTGAGAAGACAGTGAAATTGGCTTTCTAACAGAGATATCCATGCGTGGCTAACGCAAGCGTCTCCTAATCTTTTCATGTAAAATGCATGAATTGTTTCCCGTGTGGTTTGGCATCTGTGCCTTGAAAGGATTTTTCTTTCTTCAAACAAAGGTTTACAACCGCAATTGAAGCAGTTAGAAGCTAGATGTGAAGCATTAGGGTTGTTAAGGGATTGTTTGTGTTCTTTTAGTCTGATATTGATACACCTGCCGCTCTGTCCAATGTAAGTTTTCCTGCACTTGAGTGGAATCTGATAAACTATACCAGTGTTACACGGCACTAAAAGGGACACATGCCGAAAGTCTCAGTCATTGTTTCTTCTTTTGCCCTTCTGTTCAAGTTTCCGGCCCATCATGGACAAATTGCGGGGGACCGAGAAAGGTGTATCGAGGTCATATCTATTGGCCCCGTCCCGTAGACCGTGCGACAACATATGTGCATAGGGCACCACAGCAAACCATTTTTTTTCCTTTTTCTGTTTTTCTTGTTTCCTAGCAGCACTTTTTTACCAATTTCGAAAGCTTTTCCCGCTTAGTGATAACAAACAAACAGGATAACCAGCCTTCTCGAACCTATCTGTATGTTGTGAAAAACTTTCAGAGTTAGCGCTCGTCCTGTCTGCTTGTAGTCTCTGTGTGCGCGCTACAATCCAAGAATATGTTGCGTTTGCTTGCACATTGCGATTCTCGAAGTTGGCACGAGCCACAGAATTTCTGGTAGAGGATAGCACCTTCAGTCGTAGCTGACATATACTCTGCATGTACACCCTTGCAATTTTTTAACAGTATCGCGCGAGCGTCGACCGCGCGGCGTGTCAGTGGCCCTGTAGCGGTGAGGTGATACCCTAAAGCCGAACAGTGTCGCAGATACACATTCGAACTAGAATTCGTCTTGCACGACCGCACATAAAGTTGCCAATCCTGCAGCCCTCGCCGCTACAAAGCCATAGACACGCGTTGCGGTCGACACTCGCATGATATTGTTACAAAATTGCGAGGGTGTACAACATATATTATGAAAGAAATCTTTTTCACCGAAATCCAGTTTCTCTAGTTATCCTCCCTGAGCTAAATTAACAAGTTATTCTACACATGCCGTTTACTTGTATTGCTTTTTCTTACGCTGTAGTTATTGCATCAACAGTTATTGCGTAAATTAGAATTTCCACCACTTCTATGAAGTGTGGCCAGGAATTTATTTTATCAGGAACCCCCGTTTTTTTTCGCTTTTCTTATGGTTACGAATAACACGTAATAACGCAGCGAACAATTTCTTATCGACAAATACGCAATTTGTTTTTAACCACGGCACTGTCTCTCTTGCATTCATTTCACGCCACACTCGTTTGAGTGGTCCGCAAACTTTACCTGAGCACACATACGCAATAAATTCCTCGAATTTACGTGTGTTTGCCTCCACAGAACTCGCCAGAACTTAGAGGTGCCGAATGCTTGGGGCTGATATTCCTACGTCGAGTGGAATAACAACGGGCAAAGCTTAGCAACTGCATTATAAGAATTGGGACACGACAAAATTAAAGGGGAAAAATGTAGTGGTACTCGCCGTCGACTGCTCGTTCCCCGCCCATGGCCGGTAGTGCTCGGGCCCTTGCGCAAACGCCGGCTAGAATCCGCAGCTTTTCTAATGCGTTTCTTTTCCGTTAATGCTGCCGGTTTGTCTTTTCGTAAAACACCGTTAAAACGCAGACCAAAAAAAAAGTTCTTACATTCCTGAAGGCAAGGCAGCGGAGCGACGCCCTCCGCTGTTCGAACGCCATTTGCAAACTGAGGGGACGGATGTTGTCAAGCAAACCCTATACTTCCGGTAAGATTACTCGTAATAAAAAAAAAACAATAATTTCGCATATTTTGCGCGCTAAAACGCTATCTGGTTGGGATGGACGCCGTGGCCGAGTTCCCCAGATTAGTTTTTTTTTTTTAACCACAGTAGACGTGCGCGCAATGCTCTCGCATTCCGCCCCCAACTGGAGGGCAGCGGGGATCGAACCCGCGACCTGACGCACAACAGCGTAGTGCCTTCATCACTGCGCCACGGCCTCTTTTGTTTTCATTGTTATTACCAGCTTGGCTACAAGCCTCAAAAGAGTTTGTGATCATCGATCACACTCGTTTTATATGTTTTAAAGTATGAAGCATTGAAATAACAGCTTCATCACAGTCATTCGTCTTGTACCACGTCACGTACTTTCACAACCATTCCCACAAAATATTCATACACAGATCGGCCTTTAACATCACAATGTCTATATATTAACAGGCTAAGCCTGACTGCGTGCAGCCCAAGTAAAAAGATAACATCCATCTGTTTAAAATC
Organism: Dermacentor albipictus; assembly: GCF_038994185.2. NCBI lineage: Eukaryota > Metazoa > Arthropoda > Arachnida > Ixodida > Ixodidae > Dermacentor > Dermacentor albipictus. The sequence goes on from NC_091829.1 coordinate 11,552,580, forward strand.
ACGTTCAGGTGGTAAAAAACGAATCTCATGTGGATTGATGGGTCGGACGATCTTTGAAGTTCTCTGTAATATATCCCAAAAGAATATGGCATTATTACAACGAAAAAATGAAAACAATGAAAACATGTTCTATTGTTTCAGCTTTGCTGCACAGAAAGCATCTGCTTCCCCATGGCACATAAATACCTCTTTCCTCCAGCCACGCCCCCTCCCCCTTTATTAATGTCAAACGTACCAATTAATGTCATTATGACGCAAAAGCCAACCAACCACACGCGAACGCTCGCAAACACACCCCGAGGACGTATTAATAACGCCATATCCCGCACAAGCAATTCGAGCTTTGTTAGCAGATTACCTTTCTACAGTAAATAAAAGAAAAAGGAACACTGTCTGTGCGAGCCTGCTAAGCCAGAAAAGACGTGAAGAGAAATGACGGGTGTGTCGGGCCAGCTCTCCGTAACGTAACGACTTTTTAAATGCGTCCGCTCGTGCTTCGTTAATTTTCCATCGGTAATTATGGAATATATCGGATTCCAAGATAACCAAAGAGTGAACTCGGCAAGCTTTAAGACCTCTTAATGAGCCAGAACGGCGCAAATAGCAAACTATAGCAAAAAGCAAATCCATGACGTCACAATGATGTTCGCGAAATTTGATTTAAATAATAATAAACAAACTTATAACTTCATTTCCCTTCAAGAGATCGAGATAACAGCGCGAAAGTAAATAAAATATAGTTTGTGGAAATGCTTTGCTTGTTGAAACTTATTTAGCGCTAGCGTGTAGCGTCCCTTTAAACATGCTTGGTTAATGTACGCCAGACAGGCATTATCGCTAAATATTTAGGGCCTTGTCGCTATGTACTGAAAATGGACTTTGAATAAAATAACATGTTTAATCACACGCACCCTGTGAAATTAGAAAAAAAAAGCAAGAGAGAAGTGCGTAAGTTTCCTAGGGCTTGAACCACAGCCCTGCGAATTACCAGCCAGGAACGTGCCCACGGCGCCATGAAAGCGAACGCCGGGGAGGCCTTTAGCATTGCTGATATACGGGCGCTTTCTTTTTTGTTCAAAAAAAAAAAACATAATCCCTAAGCACAGCCGCAATCTGGCTTTCCAAGGTTCCGCAGCCGATGGACTTTCTCAGCTTGTTTACTATAGCTCTTTAACATTCTTGCAACGTCAAGTACTTTTTTTGCATTCTGAACCCAGTGTAATGCGGTCCTGAACCTAAGACGCGACCTTGTGGTTCGGGAGGAAACAGCGTAGCCGCTACACTACGGATACGGATGAAAGAAGCCGTAGTCATTTAGGCCATTCGGTGACAGTTTAATGTTGACTTAGGCGCTGCTACGCCGCAAAGAGTAGTGGGAAGGGGGGTTCTCGACTTTTAATATTCTTTTATTGACGTGATACAAGGAGACGTTGGCGCACAAGCATGGTGCAAGGCGACTTCTTCGCTCTTGAATAGACCATACAGTTGCAACGTACAACACACAAAAATTAACATGCACTTACCAAAAAGTTGCCTTATCACATACAAGTCAAATAGCACCACGACATTACAAAGACATGCTTAGGCTAATAATGCCAACAACAGCACCACATAAGAAGCCTTCAAGCAACGATGCCAGTTAATTTAGGCCACCTTCATGAAGTCGACCCAAAACACGGATACGTGCGTTCTCTCGCCAAGCCCCCAAACGGAATGCGGCCCGCGCAGTTGGGAATCGAACGGGCGACCTCGTGCTCAGCAGCAGTCACTCGATTAACATAAATGTTTACTCGTAAAGGCTATCCTGAGCTGGAGGAATTATTTGTCGGCGTGGAACCTGCGGTCCTGGTCACCTCAAGGAGTGCGGTCTTCAACGAGTTTTACCGAAGATCGTAACCGAGTGATTTAATACGCACTCACTTTTTTTCCCTGCTCTCATGTGTAGCCTGTACGGCTTTGCTGCTGTCCACTGACCGCCAACATTCGACAGTCACATCCAGGATAATGGCGAAAGGAATTCTATAAAAACATAGAATGTCGAAGGAAATATGGCATCTTGCGCTATTTCTACATTACGCACATATATGCCCACGAACGGTGCGCAGGTCATGTTTTGTTCCTTTCTTAGAACGATGTGGTAAGCGTACGCATTATAGTCTGCGTAGCCTATCGCAAGTGTGTGTGTTTGAAAGCAATCCTAAAAATATAAAAAACGCGTGCGCACATACTGGAAGACGTCATTGACTTTTTGATTCCATTAACTCAATTACAGCGCACAGCAGTCGTGCGAAGGCGAACGCCTGCGGTCCGCCATTGGTGGCGTGCGGCAGCGATAGCGCGAAGCTTCTGTCTCCTCTCTCTTTTTACGCCTGAGCGTATATTCCCCACTTTGAAGATTTGCGATAAAAGTTGCCACAGCGCCAAGAATGAGGTCGACGGCGCAGCTGTCACGGCGGATGATGTATGGCCTAGGTAAGAACAGGCGAGTGGCACTGCTGATGACGTCATCGGCACTGCTGGCTTGGTGCCAACTCACACACGTAGCGTCGCGGAGATCTGATGGTTTCATCACCCGGCATAATTCGGCGTTCGAACGGTGAGACGCGTAATCAGCTCTGTATCGCTGCTTGGTAAGAAATGAAAGTACGCTCATGCGAAATAGGGTTTCGCTTGATGATACTATCTTTTTTTCTTTTATGCTCGTCTCTGGCATCGCAGTCACCATGTCGAAGTCCTTTCGTACTGCGTATCGTTCTGTGCATCCCGTTAAATCCTCTCAGCCGAGAATGACACACTGAGCTTATCTCGCGGCTAGCAACGGCTGATTAGGTATGCGCGTAGTAGTGGTTATAGCGCGCGGCTTCGAGTCACGTTAGCCCTGGTTTGGTTCGTCATGCCAACGCGCGTTCTTCAATTTTTTTTATTATTTAATGAATATCGTTCAAAATGTGTTCGAATGGGCGAAACGACTAAGCGCACTCATTAGCTAATAAGGCGGTAGCTCTCAGGAACACTGGTGGGTTTTTACCGCGAACGACATTTATGAGCTACGAAATGGGCTGATCATGTTTACCCGTTTCCTATAGCCATGGTCGGAGCCTAGCTCGGCACGCCCGTTACCTGAAGTAAGAAAAAAGGAATGATAGTATCGAACACATACCCACGTGTACGAAAAACTCGCGACGCGCTGAAATCGAACCAGTAACCTCGCCTTCACTTTATCAGACAGTTTGATCAACGTTCGCCGAAACCACTCGGCTACAGCTGAAACAATTACTGCGCATCATGAGCAGGCATCGTGAGTTTGATCAGGTGGCCACGTTACGAAAACAGCAATTTTGAAACAAGCGTGCGACGAGTGTAAGGACGAGCAATACGCGTTCTAACCTTTCCTCGCCTTGTTATGTACAAAGTAAGCCCCTGCTTTCGAAGCTAAATTTGGACTTCCCATTGCTTACGGGAGTTACGGTGAGCCATTCGCGTTAATAACGTTATAACACACAGCCAGTCATTTCATGTATCATTACTCTACACTCTAAATTATCTGATTAGGAAACATACTTTTGATAATGTGACTATCCCGACAGTAAAATGTACATATGGAAAACGTCTGCTAGTGTTTTATGGAATTAAACTATAGAATAGCATACTACGTAAAATTGTGAGGATCTCACAGAATTCGTTAAGAGAACTGAAAAATTATTTTCTTTAGCTAATGTTTTCTGCTTCATGATGTTATGGGTTGTTGTGTTTTCACTTTGTCAATTCCTGTGTAATTCTTTTTTACGCTGTAGTCTTGTGCTTATTGTCAAGTGTTTTGTACTACTATTCCATTATATTAGCCAAAGAGCCTCAACGCAACGTCTGTGCTGAACCATGCTCCCTCAAGGGCAGCCGAAGGCAGTGCCAACCATTCCCTTCTCTTTTCTCCTTTTTTTTGTTTTGTTCTCTATTGTGCTTCGTTTTTCTGTATCTCCTCAGAATTAACAACAATTTCCGTGTTCGCTGTATTACTGTACTGAGAGCTTTTTTATTGTACTTTTGTACCCGCACTAGCCATTGGCTATGGGACCACAGGTATGTTGTGTACTTTCTCAAATAAAGTGATGCGCAATAAAGAGTTCGGGACTTTATCGTCGTTTCTTGACTACCTGCTCCAGCGAGGTGAAAGCGAATTCAATGAAATTCGCAAAATCCCTTCAACAATCCTGCCGGCAGAGTAGTTCGTTCAAAAGTCGACTTCCTTATAATCATTTACTGAATAATGCAGACATGTGTCCTTGCGCGAAATACATCTGCATATGCATCACAGACAGAAGTTCACCTGGAGTTCACCCAACACGCGAACTACAGCAGCACCACCCGTTGTTTCCGCTGATTATTCCATGCGGTGCCCGCGGGTCGCTACTCTCCGTGCCCGATACGCGGGTCTGGGTGCTGTTGCAGTTGGCGTCGTATGGTGAGCAACATGTCTTCGCAGTTCGCGAGAACGTCGGTGGGAGGCAGCTGGTGGGTGCTCGTCGCCGCTCTCGTTGCTGAAGTATTTTGTCACAAACGTGAAACGGAGTGATCACAAAGGTGACAGTCAATGGATGGTAGCATCGCGCCCACACGAAAATCGCTACATTCAAGAGATGTCTTCATGTCGGTGACCCGCGTGGTCACTTGACAAAATTGACCGCACAATTGTAAGTACGTGAATTGGCTTCGGGGCTGCAATGCCCCGTGGCCGCTATGTTGGGCTCAACAGATAAAGTGAGCAAAGATGTCATGGACGTTGAATAAAGTGTGTGTGTGTGTGTGTGTGCGTGTGCGTGTGCGTGTGCGTGTGCGTGTGTGTGTGTGTGTGTGTGTGTGTGTGTGTGTGTGTGTGTGTGTGTGTGTGTGTGTGTGTGTGTGTGTGTGTGTGTGTGTGTGTGTGTGTGTGTGTGTGTGTGTGCGTGTGTGTGTGTGTGTGTGTGTTTGTGTGTGTGTTAGGAAAGCTAGTTGCGTTATGGATAGCAATAGAAAAGCAGTGCTCGCACACTTCTGGTAATTTTTGAATATTAGTTACTTCCATTACCTGCCTGGGTGTCGCTGTCGGCGTGGGAACAAAAACCGGCGGCAAGGACAGGCGAACACGCAGCTTAAGTGGAAGCGAAGGCGCGAAAATTGCCAACGCGAATCGCAGGGTAGTGCTGCTCACCGGGACTGCACATCGACTGCACTGCAAGACAAGACACTGCAAGTAGTGGGCAGCAGCCCACACCATGGGAAAAACAGTTAGGCCAGTTTGGTCAAAAGATTTGCCTCGCAATGGATAAGTATGTCCTCTCTGCTATTCCATATATCCCAGTCCTTTCACTCCTCTACCTGCCAGTCTGGTGACAGTCTTTCAGGGGTCAGCGGCCTCGCGGTAGATGATTACAGCGTGGTGTGCAGTAATTTCCCTCTCTTTTATTTTATTTTTATATTTTTATAGACAAGCACGTACATTTTATACTACACATTGGCTTCACTGCAAGATAACACACCGTAAATATTCGGCTTCACTACAAGACAGACCGCGGGAAAAAAAGTTTTGCTTGATGTTGCGAAAGATAAGCTTCGCACTGCGTAAGTAAGGCCACCATTGAAAGTTTCGCGCCACTAAACTGTTTCCCCGTCTTTCTCCTTTCGTCGGGCCTCACCCTCCCACTCGCCTTCTTCCTATTCGACTATACGTCACGTGACGCCACTCCTAACTTATCGTTTAATCGCCTCTCCGGTAGGAGGCGCTGCTTAACTTTACCAAGGATTGGCTTCACTGTAAGACAAGTCGTTGTAAGTAGTCGGCTTCACTACAAGACAGACCGTGGGAAAAATTTTTTGGCTTGATTTTGTGAAAGATAAGCTTCGCACTGCGTAAGTAAGGCCACCGTTTAAAGTTACGCGCCACTAAACTGTTTCCCCGTCTTTCTCCTTTCCTCGGGCCTCACCCTCCCGTTCGCTTTCTTCCTATTCGACTATACGTCACGTGACGCCACTCCCAACTTATTTTTAATCGCCTCTCCGGTAGAGGACGCTGCTTAACTTTACCAAGGATTGGCTTCACTGTAAGACAAGTCGTTGTAAGTAGTCGGCTTCACTACAAGACAGACCGTGGGAAAAAATTTTTGGCTTGATTTTGCGAAAGATAAGCTTCGCACTGCGTAAGTAAGGCCACCGTTTAAAGTTACGCGCCACTAAACTGTTTCCCCGTCTTTCTCCTTTCCTCGGGCCTCACCCTCTCGCTCGCTTTCTTCCTATTCGACTATACGTCACGTGACGCCACTCCCAACTTATTTTTAATCGCCTCTCCGGTAAAGGGCGCTGCTTAACTTTACCAAGGATTGGCTTCACTGTAAGACAAGTCGTTGTAAGTAGTCGGCTTCACTACAAGACAGACCGTGGGAAAAAAATTTTGGCTTGATTTTGCGAAAGATAAGCTTCGCACTGCGTAAGCAAGGATTGGCTTCACTGTAAGACAAGTCGTTGTAAGTAGTCGGCTTCACTACAAGACAGACCGTGGGAAAAAATTTTTGGCTTGATTTTGCGAAAGATAAGCTTGGCACTGCGTAAGTAAGGCCACCGTATAAAGTTTCGCGCCACTAAACTGTTTCCCCGTCTTTCTCCTTTCCTAGGGCCTCGCCCTCGCGCTCTTCCTGTTCAACTATACGTCACGTGTCGCCACTTCTTTCATTTTTTTTAATCGCATCTCCAGTAGAGGGCGCTGCTTAACCTTACTAAAGCGTCAGCATGATTCATCGTATTACCTTGCAACGGGCTTTGCCGGTCGCAGGGGCGTAAAAGCATGCGTAAAGGGTGCTACATCACGTGATGGGTGTAGTCCAATAGGAAGGAGCGAAATATAACACGTGTGGAGCGTAGATGAATAAGGAAGAGGTACTTTGGCGCCAAGTTTAAAAGGATGGAACTGCGTACGCACTGAGGGGCTTCAGATCGTACTGAAACGGCGTAAACGAATTTCTCGCGGTTTGTGCTGCGATGAAGCCTACTTGTAAGGCTTTGTATTGCGGTGCATGCGACGCACCGAAGCGTATTTTTCCCGCAGCATTTAGGATACATATTGCGGTGAGGCCGACGCATGCTCTCCCACATCATTGGAATTGTTGTGACGTCAGGCGGTATACTGTGATCAGCAATAATTTTAACGGGAATAGGCGTTTTTAAAGCTGAAGCGATAACCTAAAACGCCACTTGGTGTATGTATTTGTCCACTTAGAGGCACAATTAGTGACAACAGTTATTCAACGCCACTAGAGTGCGTTCAAGGGGGAGTACAATTGTGAGCTTTACTTTCGTTAACATTTAAGCGGTGGTATGAAATGGCGAAGCGTTGCATGGCCTTGGAGCTTCTTTACGCAGTCATCGACCCGGAACTGATGGTGCATATATTGCCCTGTGTAGCCATTAATTAAATATGAGCGGAACTATATTTTAAAAAAAAGTAGAAATGAAAAATGCAAAGCGCCGGAATCGAGCCCGTGACTTCGCCGTCGTCTTAGAGTATGATCAACGTTCGTTGAACCCACTCGTCCACGACCCGATTGGAGACTTCGGTTCAGCAACAGCCTCAGATGGATAACCTTGCGTTTGATTTAGCGAGCACGTTACTAAGACAGCAATTCTTTAGGACGTTTTCTATCATTTTGCTAGTAGCTGTTGCAGCGAGCGGTAAGCGGACCCATTCGATGTGCGTGAAGACCTTGCAACATTACAATCGGCGCAGTAGCTCGCTCGAAAGTAGTCTTTTTCTTTGCTCAGAATGCTTCTAAATATCCCCGCGCGCGTTTTCCTAAACCCTCGTTACTTTAAGCTTCTCAAGCTAATTTGGGACACTTTGTTAATAGTAAGGAACAGTGCGGTTCGTTAGGGATGCGGGGATTAAACAAAGGAGTATCAGTTACCCTTTACTAAAATAAAAAAGGAGATGGAGAAGGGAAGAGAGGGCGTATGACGTAACGCAGCTAATTTCGGCAACTTACCCTTCGATACCCTAGCGACATCAGCTCTAGATTTCACTATAGCGAGTTTTGTTGCACACTTCATCGTTCGTGGCAACTCCTATAGCGATGCCTATGTCACGCTGTCCGCACTCTCTGGAATGCATGCCTATCTTGTGGCACTTTCTTCTTTTTCCAAATCGATTCCTTTACATTTTTCACGACCGGCCTTCAAAATTGTTTGGTAACACTCTCTCACAAAGTGACATACAAAGACTGTTCTGGTAAGAACACTACTGTCCGACTTGTATATATGCATATATGTGCCGAGCAATTATGTTCGCTTATTTAAGTGACGTCATGGCGGAGGTGCCATTTCGCTGTTCGTTATCCAAAAGTTAAACTCCTCTGGAACATACGAGCTGAACTCCTTGAGCATCTTATCCATGACATCCCGATTATCAATGCACAGCCATAAAATGCCATGAATGTTTGCCGTATAGAGACGCCGTAAGTTTTTTTTTTTGTGTGTGTGTGTGTTTTTACCTGTCTCCACAGTTTGGCCTCTTCTGCAGGATCGTAGAGCCTAGTCTAATTTGCCTTACCATTGCACAGAGGTTGCAGACTGCGCTGCACTTGCTGAGGTGTCCATCGCTGTTTTTGTACGATATTGTACTTACCTTGTTTCTTGTCTTGCCTTGAAATGACCACTTTCGTTTGCGTGCTGTTTCTTTGTTAGTAAGGACGTGCCTTCGCGAGTCTCAGGGACGATTTTAATGTACAGTCTGAGCGACACTTGTCTAGAGCGGTCAATTGGTCTATTTGACTGTCATTTACAAAAAAAAAAGAAGCATAGGCAAACGCCGCAACAAGGCCACGCATGGTCAGTTCGCATGCTAGGTCCATGCGCTAGTACCAACATAAGTGTAACCTTGCACCTACCTCGAGGTAGTAACTGTGGATGCTGGTGGTCACTGGACCACTCTCTACAAGTGCGATTCAGTGCTATAATGACTCCCTACAGTGACTTCCCCATATCGCTTGCAATTACGTGCGAGCGCTGGAGAGTGGCAAAGTGAACATTTTCTCTCTATTGTTATGTTATGGAATTCCTTAAACATCAGTCTAAAGTCTGCAAGGAAAGATACAACACTAAATACTGGTGGAAATGCTTCCTTGGAGATACTGCAGTAGTTCAAGGTTGCTACATGGGTTTGAGAGTGCCTGCTTGGGGATATTTGTTTATCGATAAACAATTGCATTACATTTCGTCCTAACGCAGCCAGAGACTTGTACTGACAACTTTCGTAAATGTCTGGACAAGAAAAAAGAAAGCCAAAGATGGGAAAAGAGTGAAAATAATTAAGTTTGCAAGGCTCTTTAAAAATAAAAGAAAGCTGGGCCTTTAAGGTCTCCCGCTTTAATATTCATCCTTCATCCCCCTAAACAAATAAAATCAGCAGGAAGAACACTTTACCAGTACAATTTCACTCTGTGTTTCTCTTTATTTGTACCTTTAAATGAAATCACAGTGATTGAAGGACACTCTATACCAGTACAATTTGTGTGGGTGTTTTCTTTTTATTTGTTTCTTTAAAATCAAGGTTGTGTCACTACGTGTGAGTGTCTTTTGTCTCCTCCCTGAGCGTTGTCCACAGATTTCCCCACGCTTCTCGGCCGTGGTGAATTGGTATGGGACCTCGGCTGTAGCCTTCGGCGTGGATCTGGGCCTCGGAGGGCACTGCTGCTTCGTGGTGCTCGGGAAGTGGTCCCCGACCAGCACCTAGATGAGCTGCAAGCATACGGATGCAAACTAACAAAATCCACTTAAGTTGGGGCTTCTCTAGAGTGCCTCACTAATAAACTGAGGTATTTTGTTGCATTCATTCATTCATTCATTCGGCGTACTACTAAAGGCCATTCTCCCATTTGCAGAACACATGGGGAGAGGAGAGGGGGGAGTGAATCACTATCAATTATCACGCATTCCGGTGGGCAGGCGTTACGACTTACGTTTCAAGACAACGAACTGTGATATTAAAGAGAATTAGCGGTAGACGTAGTACAAGCGTGCATGCAGAAATGGCACCGAAATATGGCCCGATGCCATGAAGACCTGGAGCGCGTATGCGCCATGTGGCAGCAACATCGCTATTTTTTAGACATACTCGAAGTTTCCTGCTTCTACCCGCATGCCAACCCTTACCATTTTCTCTTACAGTAAGCTGCTGTTATTAAGACGATCCCCGTTAAGGCGAACTTGGGGGTACGTGGAACACTGTACATTTGGTTGGTTTCAGACAGGTCCAACGCAAAAGCAATGCGCTTAAAAGGAAACGTTAATTCGGTTAAATTGAACGTCTGCAGTCGTTCCTGACACCTGCCACTCATTCTAGCGAGATGTCCTCATTGGCAAACTTTGAGGAAATGATGCTAGCTACCTAAGAAGCAAATGGTGATTTTGTAGACACAGACAGCTATGCACATGTCAACGAGGATGTGGAAACCCGCGAGGCTGATGCCGAAAAGGGTGATTAAGGAAGTCCTCGATGTGCCCCTGCAGTCTACAAAGTTACGGTGAGGACATCGTTCAGCGGTGCTCACACATTATCTAGCTGATAATGGCCTGGATCCTTTGGCGTATTTTTTCAGCGACATGAGGAGAAGGAATAAATTTTTTGCAAACTAAGTGAAATTCCAGCTTTCGTGACAGTGCAGAGGTTTGCGAAATGCCGGCAAGCAACACTTACTCGTGAGCTTAAGTGTTCTTAAAGCGACGTCTTGCATCACGAAAATCTAACTACATAAATTTTTACATCCGCTTTTTGATATTGGCCCAGTTTCATTTTTTGGTTTGTGTGGTTTGCCAGTAATAATGAGTTCTTTTATTTAGATCCTTTCTGTTAAAGCAAATGTTTGATTCGACGAACAGATATTCACAATTCTTTCGAGTTAGGTATAACGCGAACCTACTGCATATAGTATTTATTATACCCAGGCGCGGTGCTGAAGTGATTAATCTGAGGGCAAAAATGGCTTAATTAAACAGACCTGCTGTCAACTGTTTTCCCACGAAGGATTTCGGAACAGCCTATTGCGTACAGGGGCCACTATATGCCACTGGAAGCAGACACCAATGATGTCTTCAGTGGCATTTCGAGCCAGGAAGACGCAGATTCCGCGACACATAATTTTTCCTGCTGTGTACGCAACGCAGTTTAGCAAAGGTGTACGAGGCATACAGTCTTACTTATGTGACTGGTGGAACACCAAAGCCACGAACATGTTGACATCACCCTTTATTGTGTTGCTTGAAGGAGCCGTGATTGAGCTCGAGTGTTGGAAAGGCTGGGCCTTCTTGGACCTGTGTTGTGGGAGCGAGACAGTGTCAAATGAAACTGTAAACACACACACACACAAAGCCAGCATTCAGAAAACTCTAAAGAAAAACAACTTATCCTCGATAACGGGTATAAGTTTAAAGACACGCAGTAAACTGTGCGTGAAGATTTTTTTTTTAGACCTGCCTGGTAGGTTTCATCTTAGTCGCACATGTAGTTATGCCATGGTAGTGGGGTAAATTTTGTGCTGGCCGTAAAACATATGATACTCAGAACCCGCCTGAGCACTCCCATACATATTTTACTGCAAATACAAAATTAACCCACATATTTTCAACTTTGAGCAAGTAGTATTAGCCATAACATTTTCGTTATTTTCATGAAATATAAACAATGTGCCCCGCCTAGTTCGGCAAGGGCACCGGAGAAGCTTACAGACCTTTGTATGACACATCAAAATCGGAACGATATGTTTATTTGCAATATGCAATATGCAATATGTCTATTTAAACAAGAAATGCTCAAGTTTCCATAGAGATTACACTACACATTGCTACGGTTTTCAGCGAATTTGAAGTTGGTGTCTCGTCTGGCTTTAACAATTTGGGAGGATATGTGAATAATAGCAGCAGGGCACTCTCGAATGCTTTCATAACTCAAAGTTCTACGAAGTCTTTTATTAGGGTAAAAATTACTTGGCACATTTATCGTTCATCGCACGACGTGCTTCGTACTTCATTGAAATATAAACACCATGCCTTGCATACTTCACCAATGAGACGAGTATTCTGTAATTGTCAAAGCACAATATTGCTCCAGGCACTTCTAACTTTCAATACACGTCACCATATGATGGCTCCAGATTCACTGTAGATATGAAATTTCTGCCATTGATAGTCCTCCTGCAGAGGAGGGGGAGCTTTTTAGGTGGCTCTTATAACACTTGTAAACAAGCCGGAAACAAGGTTTTACCAAAATTTACTTAACCACTAATTAACACAGCCATTTCAAAAGTTCCCTTCCTATTGCTTTTAAGAGTCACCACATTCCAAAATATTATCGACTTTGTGCGCCATTACTTTTTTCATGAAACCATGAAAAGTTGTACATCAGCGTTGCTGTAATAATGTAAACATTTAGCAAAATATTATAGTTTCTCACCCCCAAGATACGAAAACCATAGTTTAAACGAGTTAAGTAACCGCAAGTCGCTTCAATGTAGCAAAAAAAATTTTAAAAAATACAAGATGCAGCGGACTTGCACGACAGAACCAAGCAAAGGCGTTTCTTTTTAGTGTTACAGTAAGAATATCTGTTGGCTGTAATTAAACCACGTACCTTGAACTGTTGCCTCTGTATAACTTACTAATTGTCTGGTCGGTCTGAACCATCGGTCGCATATAATGCAGTTTAGCGCTCGCTAAAGAATTTTAACAAAGGGTGTTAGTTATTCATTTCACATTTCACTTCTTGAGAACAATGCCTGCATGGTCCTTCCCCATTTTCACTATGCACCTGTATTTGCTCTCATTTACGTTCGAAGTTGTCCCAGAGAATTGACCAATTCTGCATTGTTTGTATAACAGAGAGACAGCGCTCCATATCACTTCCATGCATCATTTACTACAAAGGATGTATTAAATGGCCACACACTCAGAACTTCGCTTACGCATCACACATTATCTACTACCAATATTTAAAAAATATAAACAAGTTGATATTGTTAATTCACCAAACACGTGAGGGAAACCAGCTACGAACATCGTATGAAGCATAAAAAGAGAGAGAGAAAAATATGAGTGCCCAGTGATTAGCTGCGATAACGCCCTCTGCTCAGTTTAGTGGGCACAGACTTTGAAAGTAAATAGAAAGACACATGGTGGAGCACCGGCTACCAACTGAAGGCTTAGTTCACGCAAGGCAGCTTTTAAAGCCTTTATAAAAAGCGGTATAGACAGAAGGCACTCTATATAGTCAAAAAACAAAAGTGAAAACCACAATTAAGCCAAGAAGCTAAAGTTTCTCCAAACAAAGAACTTGACATGACTTCAGTTTTCACAAAATATAAACTTGTTGTAACAAATCTCAGCACATAGCAAACATAGCTGAAAACAGCTGTGTGGAACTTTTGAACAATTCATAAGAATTATTTTGTAAAGGCTGCAGTTCATCCAAGGGCACTTAACATTGGAGAGAGATTTTCCGTTGCGTTCTCCTTGTTTTTGCTAAACTTGATTTCAGTGGAATTTGTAGTTTTGCCAGTGAAATTAGATAATTTCTTCGTCGCTCGTAAGTCTAATTCATAACGCTTGGGAGTGCTTGCTAATTGGAAATGCAGCAAATAATTCATTTCGATCTTTGCCTGCACATCACCCATTACCTAGACCTTGCATTCACCAAATGTGACCAAAGTGGCTCGTTTAGTCCACCAAGCACACTGGAAAAAAAAAAGTCATAACGCAAAGAAATACCAGAACCACCAGAGTTCTATACTTTTTTGTAACATTCCTAATTAAGCCAGAATGGTCAAAGATTCGCGATACACTGCGCTTAAGAAAGCCCCCATTTCTACAGAATCTAAAGTTTGTGTAACACACAGTTCTCTCAGTACAGTGGGAAAGGTAGTTCAGAATGGCTGCGTGACACTTTCTAACACTTTATGAAATTCTTCGCAAAAGCTGTATTTGACCCGCAAACACTTGCCATATTACTTCACCCCACTTTGCTAAGTTTGATCTTTGTGGTGTTTGTATTTATGCCAGGGCAGCGGGCTCGACTTACTGCCCCTCTAATTTTACTCATAAGGCTCCGCAACCCTTGGTTCTACATTTTATTCCACTGGACCGAATTAACTCGCATACTTTTAACTTTGCCTACATTTTGCTCATAATCCCACCTACATGTTGGACTATTATATGCAAGGTGCCTTGTTTATTTCACTGAGGACCGTTTATTTTCTTGTTTTGTGATTTCTTTTTTTTCACCAAGGATAAACCAAATTACTTGCAAGATTCTAATTAGGCCAAAAACTTGACAGTTTCGCCACAGATAAAACATAAAGTTACCCATACGATTGTTTAATTCCAAGTTGATGTCTTGCACAGTTGTGTTGGTATTCTGGGAAATATAAGGGATAATGGTAGTTATGACATTAGAAGAGTTAATTAACTGCTGGGCTAGTTGGTGATCTTGCAGCGCCCGTGGTGTCGTCGTCTTTCTTGTGTGTGTTGTTTTGGCGCAAATCTTTTCAGTATGTAGTATGACACTTTCAAACACTTGATTAGCTAATTTTTTCTCCAGGAGCAGTATTTCACCCACACGCATTTAAATTTGCGTAGAGTTTGGCGATAAATGTCCATCCATTCTTGCTAAATTTGATCTCGGTTACGTTTGTAGTTATGCCACGGCTGCCTGCTACAGTTTGCACTGCTCAAGAAACTCGACTGCATACGCTTACGAGCGCTTACATGCATAATTTATTGCGCAGGCCGTAATGATCCCGAAAAGGTTGAATTTCGCCCAAGCCACAACTCACACCACTCTCCTTATTTTCGCAGAATACCAGCTTTGTGTAAAATATAGTTCTTGCAGGCACATTGAGAAGCATAGCATCAAAGGGTCATAAAATGCTGTTGAGCACTTGCCTGCGCTGTAGTGCCAAGAGGTAAGTGATGTTGGACCAACTGAACAATCGTCCACTGTCGGAACTAAAAGCTCTAGGCTAGTACTCCTAAAGAACCTCTGTGCAGAAGGCTTTGTTTGTGCTACTAAGTATCCTGGGGTCTACAGGGCTTCATGAAATTCTTTGAGAACACCGCTCCCTACCGCTCTAAAGTGCATGTGGTGTGTTTATGATCGTCTCTCTTTTTCAATTCCCTTTCCTCCGTACATGGTAGCCAACCAGAACAACCTCGCTTGAAACAATACAAATAGAAAGAGCCCATCGACTTGGTCTCTATAAGTACGAGAAATGTAGGCCGATAATCGTAAAGTTTGCGAACTTTAAAGGAAAACAGCTTATCCTCGAGAAAGGGTATAAATTTAAAGACATGCAATATCCTGTGCGAAAGGAGTTTTCTCTTCAAACACGTCTGGCTAGAAAAAAAGCTTCTAGTCTGCAAAGACTAACCCCCGTATTCAGAAATGCATCTTAACTTGAAGTCCATGTCTGACTTGATTTATATGACGCTGATTGCGTTTCCTTCAGCATGCTCATGACAGACATCAGTCAAGTCAAGCAAGGGCTTCAAGTTAAGATACATCGATGAACATTAGGATACATTGATCGGACACTTTCGTGACCGATCTATATGCCAACCTCAGAGATATCTGCGTAAACTTCTCAAAAGCCAAATTTTTTTTTAATTGGTATTTTCAATTAACCAGATATCAACTGGAGTTGCTTAACAGCACCTGCTCGTGACTTGATTAATTTTGTTGAACTATCCTTAGAGTTTTCCTTAACTCAACTAGTTCCCGAACCTACATGCGGTCTTAACATATTAGATCTTGTTTTCAAGTCGGCTCCCGGCAATGTAAGCAAGCCCGATCACCTTCACAGATGGTTTCAGTGATCACAAACTACTTCATTTCACCATAAAAATGCCCTCTCGCCAATGCAGCGTAACGTCCAAGCACATGTTCGATAAAAACAGGGCAAACTACAATGCAATTAACCTTGATTTGAAGGAACTTCTGCAATTATTTTCTGCAATCCTTTTCCCAATAATCCGTTAATCATATCTGGAGTCAGTTTGAAGAGAAATTGACACATTTGATGAACACTTATACACCTCGCTTACGTTTTCTTGCTAGCTCATCTAAACCATGGTACCACAGGAACCTTCGTACTCTGATGGATCTTAAACCTTAATGAACCTTAACGAACCCTCCTTATATACAATCCCAACAAATTTTCGAAAACAGTTTTGGCTGCTTCAACACCTGCATAATTTTCGCTGGTTGATGAGGCTGGTGACCCTATTGCCCAATATGAATGCTGTCAGACTTTTAACAACTTTTTCACCAACATGTTCATGAAGGAAGACTATTTCAATATTCAATGGGCACCTGATTATGACCTTGCATACATGAGCCCCATGAACGTTACAGTGACAGCCATTGCATCATTGATTAATAATTTAAAACTAACTACTTCATGCAGTGTCGATGGCATTAACTAAAGAATTCTGAAACAGGTAGTGGTTCATTCCAGTATTATACCCAGTCATATATTTTGACAATCTCTTTCTACAGGTTAGATACCATACAAGTGGCAAACTGGAAAAGTCATTCCAATTTTCAAATCTGCTGACCGAACATATGTTGCTAACTACTGCCCATTATCACTGGCATGCACATCTTGCAAACTTCCCAAACATATTATTGCATCTAACATGGCACTACATTTATAAAGCAACGATTTTCTTTTCTAAAAACAGCATGGGTTTAGGAAGAGGCTATAATGTGAGACACAAATACTTGAGTTTACTTACGAACTACTTCTTGGAATGAATGAAAGTACTCAAAACAACTGTTTATTCATTGACATAGCTAAAGCCTTAGATCATGTTCCAGATTGTTGTCTAATATCACAACTATCTTCTTTGCACCTTGATACCTTAATTTCTTGGACAAGAAGCTTCTTATCCTTTCGTAAACAGCTCACTTCAGTTGATAATTATTCATCTTCCCATAACAATGCATCATCTGGGGTGCCCCAAAGCAGTGTAATCGGCCCATTATTGTTTCTCATCTTCATTAATGACATACCATTACACATCACCTCGACAGTCAGATTGTTCACCAATGACTGCATTATTTATAGCAAAATTTGCTCTGTTAACGACCCTGAAGATCTTGAGCGCATTACTACCTCACACTCATCATGGCAAATGTAACTTAGCACTGATAAATGCCAATTAATTACATTTAGCCACAAACAATCCAATTCTTTATGTATTTGTTCACTTAATAACAGTCCAGTCACCTTGTCATCATCATATAAGTACCTCAGCATTCATTTTTTGCCTAATCTCTCAATGGGCAACCCACATAGAAGAAATTGCTGCTAAAGCTAACCGCACATTAGGTTATTTAAAGCGCCACCTCGAAAGTGTGCCTAATTCCACTTGGCAACTCGCCTATCAAACATTCGTCTGCCCTCAACTTGAACATGCAATTTCCATTTGTTCACCTCATCAAGAATACCGAATTAATTCCACTGAATGCCCACAAAATTGTGCGCCTCGTTTTATTGCACGAGACTACAGCCTGCATTCCAGCATAGCTAGCATTAGTCCTTGTCCCTTCAATCTCGCAGAACAATCGCACTTATATGCCTCTTCCATAAACTTGTTTATAGCCATCATACACTTACTTAGTCTACCTCTTAGGCAGCTGAATTTCATGTAGTACCGATTGCATAGTTAGCTCACCTTGAAACAACTTTAGGGAAAAAACACTGCATTCAACTCATCAGCATTATCACGTGCGATCATGTCTTCGAATGGTCTTCCGGACAACAGTGCTCCCATCTCTGACCCCATTATCTTCAAAGAAAAATATGGAGCATTTTGTTCTGAAATGTTTCTATTTCGTTCCATTTTCCAGTTTATTTGTTCACTATTTTATAAGGACATTCAAAAAAGAATGTTCGAACTGCTCCTGTTCGCATCCAAATTTGTTATGCCACTCACATAGTACTCCAGTTGGAGGCCGTAAGGTACCGAAATAAATAAATACGAGATACGTAGTTTGTTTCTCTGGTGTCCTTGGTGAGGCAAACAAGGCATCTTATACTTATCTATATCTGGGGTAAATTAGGGGTATGGTATGGGCAATATGTAAGCAATGTTCCAACGGGTAGGTTGTATTCGCCTTTTCCAATAGAAAAGACAGCTGCGCTTTTACAGTTAAAACTACAACTGAGGTCAAATTTGCAAGCATAGCAGAAACAATACCCCAAGTTTATGTGTGATGGTAAATGCGTGTTGATCAAAAATAGCCTTAAAAGAACTGTAAGAGAGTATTCGAAAGTAACACGTTGCTTTTATTAGCTAGATATTTCAATGTCCCAAGATAACTCTGCATTTCAGATAATGGGCAGCATTTTAAGTACAATGTGTTGCGAAGTTTTAATGTTTGTGGCTTATTTACAAGATTTACAAATAATTAGTGAACCCTCTTTTTTTTTTCATGCGTGATATATTGGGTTCGCCTGTCTCCCCGCTGGACTAAAGGAAGCAGCTTCTTTCTAGATTGTGGAACAGAGGACCAGGTAATGTTTGATGTACAGGTAAAGATAAATATAGATGAGTAAATGGAACTTCCACAATAAATTACGTATACAAGCACTCTAATGTGTTGTGAGCCTGTGTAACGAGTGAGGCGGAATTGAGCCCACTGCCCTGACAGAACTATAAATGCCACAAAGCCAAAACATAGCGATAATTGGCGGTACGCTGCAAGAAGTTAAATGAAGTTCGAGCAAACACACACTTCTAAAGAAAAAAAATCTATATTCAAATGTTAGAGCGTGTGATATGGCAACTTTGCACTATGCTTACCAGTGTCTCGACATAGCTATTGGTTACAACATTTTTATATTTCGCGGAAAGGGGAGAGGGGTCATAGTAAGCGCAATATGCGACAAAAATTTTTATGTTCCTGGTTTAGCTATAAGCATTGCAGATAATGACTAAACCGTTATTTCTTACCCCCTATTTTTTCTGCATCATAAGGTGTTCCCACTTGCTTTAAGTGATGTCCTCAGTGAACTAAACAAGACACATGTTTATATTTGGCAAAATTAAAGGGCGCGGTGTGGACACAATATATGGAAATTTAAAAGACAGAGGACTAATTAGGATATTTGCAGTATAAACGGGCAAGGGAACAAGTTTTCAGGATCGCCAGTCAGCCTCTAGAGTCTGTGACGGAGTATGTTTACCTAGGTCAATTACTCACAGGGGACCCTGATCATGAGAACGAAATTTACAGAAGAATAAAAATGGGTTGTATTGCATACGGCAGACATTGTCAGCTCCTGACTACAAGCTTACCATTATAATTGAAAAGGAAGGTATACAATCTGTGCATTTTACCGGTGCTGACATTATGGGGCAGAGACTTGGAGAATTACAAAGAAGCTTATGAACAAGTTAAGGACCGCACAAAGAGCGATGGAACGAAGTGTGCTAGGCATAGCATTAAGAGACAGAAAGAAAGCAATTTGGATCAGAGAGCAAAAGGGTATAACCAATATTCTAATTGACATTAATATCTTGAATACTTCTTCCAAGCACACAGCGAATAGCATTGGAGAGATTGTGTCTCCTTGTCTGACCCCTTTCTTTATAGGTATCTTCCTACTTTAGTTGTGGAGAATTAAGGTAGCTGTGTAATATCCAGAGACATTTTCCAATATATTTACCTAAGTGGCCTGTACTCCTTGATTATGTAATGCCTCTATGACTGCTGGTATCTCTATTGAATCAAATGCCTTTTCATAATCTATGAAAGCCATATAGAAAGGCTTATTGTACTCTACGGATTTCTCGATAACCTGATTAATCACATGGATGTGCTGCTCTTTCCAGTTTCATGTCTTGCAAAGCCCTTCTGACCTCGTTGCTAGTTATTTATTTATTTAAGGATACCTTACAGGACTCTAGAGGTATTGTGTAAGGGGGGAGAGTACATTCAAAGATTACCAATACCGTATTTACTCGCATAATAATCGCACTCGCGTAATGATCGCACCCCTGAATTTTGTCATCAAAATTCGATTTTTTATTTATTTCCCGTGTAATGATCCCACCCGGAACTTGCCGCAGCGATATATCGTGTTCCAGGTCTAGCTAATAACGATCGTGCTTACCATCTGTCGAATGCTACGCGAATGACTCTTCAAGACAAACCAAGCGGTCTGCACGCACCAAACATTCTTAAGTAGATGCCCCATTTCATTACTTTTATCACTTTCCGCACTTCCATGACAAAAAGAGGTACTACCAAACTTGCCTTTATTATGTGTAGGCTTTATAATGGTTGTGGTCAACAACAACAAAAAAGGTGCCTTTTGATTCTTCTTATCTGCACTCGTGGGCACGCAACAAATCATGAGCGGCAATGATAGTAGCAACGTTTACACTGTTACATTAGAAGTGTGCCCTATTCATACACTGACGCTTGTAGCACACCTAAGATATTCGCCCACCCTTAGCGGAAACGTGCTGTGTTAGGACAGTAGTGAAGACAAATGCCGCAGTTTCCGCAGCATGCCGGCCATGTGTTTCTGTCACTGGCACCTAAGTGCGCCCATATGTTCCTGGCCCTCAAAGTGGACATGATTAGGTTATTGCCGCAAGCTTGCCAATATTAACGATATTATTCATTACTTGATACGGAAGAAACTGTTGCAATGCACGTAATGTACTCACGAGAACAAAAAAAATTGCGTTCGGCTTGCTCCACCCGCCTCCACCCGCCGCAGCCGCCTATTTGTTGACCTGTTGTCATCCCACAGCAAACACAGGGATGAAAAAAACATTTTTTTTTTCTACTTGCGGGAAATTTAACCCGCGCAATGATCGCACCCCTGAATTTGCGTCAATTTTTTTTTACAGAGAAGTGTGATCATTATGCGAGTAAATACAGTAATTAGCATACATGTTTGAATCCGTATACAAAAAAAGTGTACGCAATGCGCTAACGTACAGTAATGCAGTGTTAAAATTATGCAAAGGACAAACCGAATGCTTTTGAATGTGAGAGGTCAGTGAACAAGAAACTTTCACAAAGTAAAATATCATCAATGTAATTACAGAGCGAGCGGGACATATTTGGCTATAACAAAACAGTAGTTCAGGAATAGTAGCACAATAATAATCAGAAACTCAAGAAAAAATAACACTTTAGGTTATGTAGAGTTTGAAAAATGCGTTGCTAGAAGATGCCAGAAATTTTCCTGGTCACTTTCATAAGCGATGTCGTTAGGAAGATTGTTCCAAATGCAAAAGGCACTTGGAAGATCAGAGTAGTGAAATGAATTAGTCTTTCCGTAAGTGCACATGAAATTGAACTGATCGTACAGTTGGTGTGACCTGTAATAAGGTGTTTCAAGAGACAGAACTGATGGCGTTGTATTATGGACATATGAAATAATGATAGGAGGGCTATATCACGACGATCATGCAAAGCCTGTAGTGAGAGGTCGAGTTTATAGAGTGTTATGCTTTTGTTATAGTCATAACAGCGTGAAATAAAATGCACAGCCCTATTCTGATTCGAATTTTTTGATCAAGTATTTGTTAGTATTTATTTATCAAGTATTTCAAGTATTTATTTCTTATTCCTCTAGGAGGAGTTTCTGTATCCTGTCTGTTACTGTTACGAATGGAGTTATCCTGAGTCCTCTGGGTACTGTACAGGTCAGCGTAGAATTCTTCTGCTGCTTTTACTATACCTTCGAGATTGCCGATGACATTACCCAGCTTATCTTTCAGTGCATCACCTTGGTTTCTCCTATACCAAGTTTCCTTCCCACTGATTTCAGGCTGCGTCCGTTTCTTATGGCTTCTTCAGTCTTTCTCACATTATAATTTCGAATATCACTTATTTTCACCTTGTTGATCAGTTTTGACAGTCCCGCAAATTCTATCTCATCTCTTGAGTTGGACACTTTCATTCTTCGTTGTTTTTTTTATTAGGTCCTTTGTTACATGTGAGAGCTTGCCTGCTGGTTGCCTTAGTGCCTTGCCTCCCGCTTCAATTGCTGCCTCTGAAGCCAGCCTAGTTACGGTTTCATTCATTACCTCTATGGTATCGTCATCTCTCTGTTCTGAGGCTGCATATTTGTTTGCAAGTACCAGCCTGAATTTGTCTGCTTTCACCCTTACTGCCTCTAAGTTGACCTGTTTCTTCTTCACCAATTTTACTTTCTCTCTTCAAATTGAGGTGAATCCTAGCCCTCACTAACTTATGATGACTGCACTTTACTCTACCTATCACTTCTACATCCTGCACGATGCTGGGATCAGCAGAAAGTATGAAATCAATTTCATTTCTTGTTTCACCATTAGGCCTTTTCCAGGTGCACTTTCTGTTGCTATGCTTCCTGAAAAAGGTGTTAATTATTCTCAGCTTATTCCTTTCTGCGAATTATACCAGCATCTCTCCTCTAGCATTCCTAGCATCAACGCTATAATTGCCAATTGCTTGTTCACCCACCTGCTTTTTCTACACTTTTGCATTGAAGTTGCCCATTACTACAGTATACCGAATTTGCACTAATCTCATCGCTAATTAAACATTTTCATAAAACTGATCTACTTTATCATCATGACTGGATGTTGGGGTGTAGGCTTGTACTCCCTTTAAACTATACCTCTTATTAAGTTTGATTACGACTATATATATATATATATATATATATATATATATATCCATGAACAAGTCAGCAGAGGTTAATTCTGAACCGAGTTTACACGCGTGAACTACATATATATGCAAATTGCTAAAACAATTTATGAACAACCAATCTTGGTTGCTATTCAAGAATGCGTTTAGCATAGGTGGTTATCGGTGGCACTATGTTGCACAAGCCTTTAGGAGTGGTGCTCCTCTTACCATCGTGTCTTACCCATAGCCACCTGATGCTGCTTCCTCAAAGACCAGTTCAGAAACCTGCATAGCGTCTGCGACCAGAAGCGCAGGCTCTCAAACGACAGATTCTGCGTCTTCGAGCAGATGCAGTCTCTCAACGAGAGCATCTCAAAACGCTAGCTGTCACGAGAGAAGAATGCGAGAATGTTCTCCTTACACGCAGGTACCCCCACACGGTGGTACCGTACCAATGTGCTTATTAACTCAGTGTTACCCTGCACTACCTTTGGCATCAGTCCATAAAAACGGTAAGATAGTCACAAAAGTAATCACGGTTAATTCCCATGCTAAATTCGTTAAGATCGCTTTCACGGGGTACCAAATCACCCGAACAAATAAGAGCAGAAGTGAAATTTCACATAATTAGCAGTGAATAATTAATCCATCATAGCGAAACGCAGACATGTTTGAAATTCCGGGAGACAATGGCGCACCTGGCTTGCGGTGGTGTTTGGGGACGACTGCTAATACACCACTAGTCGGGCGCATTCACGCTTCTTTGCTATAGCCTTCTCTTGCCTTACTTGTTAATGCATGACATTAAAAAAAGCATGCTCTCAATGTGTCATTGTAAAATATGGCATCCCATATCGCGTTTTTCCTATGTAAATTTTTTGTACGAGACATTGACCTAAAATGCTTTTGTTGCTGGAGAAGCGGTTTCCCGATGACTCTCTCGCTTTTCTCATCGAAGTATTTGTCAGAAACTCACAAAGATTGGAAGATTGGATGCAGCGGTGATGCGAACGATAACATGCAAATTTACGCATGCTCATTTCAACTTCTTACTGCTTCAAAATATCCCTGCAGGATGCTTCCATTTAAATCAGAAAAATTGTTGCGTTTAAGGTCCCGAACAAAGTGACAGGTTAGGCAAATCAAGATTGAATTTCATTGAAGTGACACTTGCTGTACGTGAATAGTTAGATAAAATAATATGTGCTGCACGGCTCTGAATGGCTTCTACGCTGAGGTTAAGTGAACTGACATGAGCATCCCAAATGGAAGATGCATGTTCAAGCTTCGGCTTAAGTAGTGTTTTATAAAGCAAGGGTTTTATGTTGGTGGGAGCTAGACTAAAATTACTTTTGATATAACGAAGAGTACGATTAGTATTGGTAGTTATGTGACCAACATGAGTTTGCCAGGAAATGTTCTGAGAAATGTAAATACCAAGGTATTTGTAAGTGTAAACCTGACTTAGGGGAATGTTATTAAGAGAATAAGTACATGGTGTATCGTGAGATGTACGGCGAGTAACTCTCATTGCCTTACATTTATTAAGTTTCATTAGCCAAGTCTCACACCATGCAATATGCTCCTTGTGCCCCTTGATCTAAGTATGCAAGCACTGTTGTACTCCGCCCCCATCAAAATGCATCCGCAGTAGCCTGCACCCGAACCCTTCACCTTGCGCACGGCAGTGGAACACAATAAGCCACCGTGGCAAGTTCATTTGAAAGTGGTCGCTCGTAAAACCCAGCCATCCATTCAACCGGTGAAGCAAGATTCCTGTGGAATGATGTCGCACTGGTTTTGTTTGCAGCGAATTTAAAGAGAAAATTTCGAATAGCAAAATCTGTGTGTGCCTGATTGTGCCCGCACGTGCATGAGTGTGTGTGTGAATACGGGTCTTGGGGTCCTGAACACTGCACATTTAGCCAGCGCCGCTTGACTGTCCACTGGCTTCACGCGGCTCTCTGAATATGATAAGCCTATAGTACAAGTCCGTTTACCTCGATGATCAGGTTATCCTTCTTTGCATCCTCGTAGACGTTGGCCAGGACGGGTGTGAACATGCGGCACGGTGGACACCACTGCACGGCAAAGTAGAGGCAGATGAACTGCTTGTCATAGAGCGTCTGGTTGGCCGGAAATGACTTGCCGTTCTTCTTGATTACAGGTTTGCCCTTGAATATGTCAGCCATGGTGCCACGTGTGTTAGGTCGATTCTGCTTGGGTGCTCGACCAGTGGCTACGGTCACGTACAGCCAAGCGGTTGCAGGGAGTGCCTCCAGCAGTCATGAAGCGCTGCAATGAATTTGGATATTCGAAACGCTAGGTGAACGTGTTGTTGTCAGTGCTGTCCACTCAGCATGTGGTTCATACTACAGGGCATATGCTTGCACTCAACAAAAAATTCCAGAATGGCGTAGCAAACATCACTGGAACATCAGTGCGTTTCGTCAGACACTTTGAAAATTAATATCTCGAAACTGGCGCAGTCCTGAGAATTCGCTCTAAGTGGATACGCCTTGTGAACTCACTAGCAACAATTCATAGGTTAATATATATGCCATATAATATTTAATTAACATGTTAATTAGCATAATTGTGTTAATTATTCAGCTAACCATTTGACTGCTCGTAGGAGTAATGGCCACCTCATCAAATAAATTAGCTCAAGGGCCAGAATAGTGCTATCTGCTACAGGATATTTTTTTAGTTTGGTGCGGTAAAAAAACACCATGTATATGAAATTTACTCGTGTTGCACATTCTGATATTAGAAAATACAAATATGATTTTGACAAGCGCCCCATAATAACAGTGTCTATAATGGCAATCATGTTTATCATTGTTGTTGATTTAGCAAATTCGAGAATAAAATGCCCATGACGGAAATACCGTTCCGTCTTTCTAAGAAACTTTAACCTGTTACCTTCCCCAGTGCAGCGTAGCAAACATCAGATGTCAGAAAAAACAAAAATGTTTCGCTTATCATCACCAGGATGCATAAAGTGCTTAGTATTCTGCAATGAATACTACGAATGCTTTCCACGAGACGATTGGTGCTAGCACCAATACATACAACTGCATCCACGAAAGCACCAGCCTCCTCAAGCTAAAAATAGCCTATGAGATAAGCTGCACAAGGATTGTTCCGTTCGTCGGTGCTTTACTTGAGAAAACAGTAATAGCCTGGGAATAATGGTCAAAGGAACAGAAAGTGAAAACCAGCCCATGGTCTACAAGGTCATTGCTCGCAGTTGCAGAGTCCCCAAAGTCACTGAAGCCACTGTAAGTCATTGACTCAGCATATGCCCTCATTTCTTTCCTCTTTCATTTCATCAAAAACAAGTATGCCATGTCGTTGAAACTTGTCTTTTGTTGCCATTTTATTCTTGAATGCAGCAAAGAACCATGTGTCGAAGCCGCACTTAACACACACTATGCTTAAGTATTTCGGCACAGTTGTTGCACAAGGAAGAGGTAGAAAATTGTTGCGTCTGAGGAAAGAGCTTGCTGATGGGCTGCAGATACGTAGCAGGAGACACATCAGTAGCCATTCTTCCATGTACCACCAAGTTTTTTTTTTGCCGCCACTTTGGCAGCTACAATGCACTCCTTGACCACAGCCAGCAGTGTCACAGGGAAGTCGAGCCTGCTCAGAATGCTCTCAATTCCTTCTGACAGCAGCTGCAGTCGATTATGTGCTTGTTTGACCTCATTTAGAAGTGCAGTGAATCACCTTAGCAGACGATTTTTCGACCTTTTCAAAGCATCATTTGTGTGGCGTAGTGCTTCAACATTGACATTTTTTCACTGTGACGAGGAAGACGAAGATGGCCTGGCTTTGACTGGCATTTCTTCTCTTTCATCCTCCCTTTTCTGGTTTGCAGCGTGTTCAAAAGATCGCGGCACTTTTCACATGACTGGGAATACCCACCGAGGATCATGGAGCATTTTTTGTGGCACCATTTGTGGCAAATATCAGTATATGCACTTTTTGGCTCAATGTGCTGGAATTTGAGAGAGCTGGGCCCACCACTGCAGATACTGATTTCGACCACATGCTTCAGAAGTGCTCCGACTTCTTCCGTAGTAGCCAAAAAACGCTTGTATTGCAGCCTTGACAAGGGAACGGACTGACTTTGCATTCATTTTTTCATCGATTTCGACGATCCTGGGGTTGACAAATGTCATAGTGGCATGTGGTACCGAGGATTTATCTGACAAGGCATAATAAAGTTTCTTCGCACGTTTCATTTGTGAAAATACAACGCTTTTCACCCCGTCAAGCTTGAGCATATGGTGTCCCCACAAATCAGAAGGCAGAAGTGACTGTGGTATGTCACCACAGAAGCTTTAGAACGGCGAACAAGCAGCTTTTGTAGCAGTGGCATTCTCTTCCTGAATTTTTTCTTGGCCCGAGTGTGTTTTTCGCTGACTCGATGTCGACGCTTTTCACCCCGTCAAGCTCACGTATATGTTGTCCCTGTGAATCGGAAGGCAGAAATGAATGTGGTACGTCGTCCCACAAGCTTTCCAAAGGCGAACATGCAGCTTTGGTGGCAGCGCCGTCCCACTCTTGGATTTCCGGTGATCCTGGCTCTGTTTTCGCAGACTCAATGTTGATGCCTATCCAGACTGCAGACGTTTCATCACAACTGAGGTCACGGTTCAGCAGGTCGTTGTTACTGCTGACCTTTTCTTTTTGGGTGGATAGATGAATGAGGCTCAACCCTTTGAATCGGGTGGCGGCGGCACGCGCCACCTAGCCTTCAATGGTGCTATATGCATGCATACCTATGTACTTATTCCTTTACTTGTGCATTGATATTATCCACCAATCAGATAGCCTCCGTTTAGTTATTTCTACCAGTTTAAAGTTTATTTTACCTTCACTGTTTTTAAAACCCAAAACTTTGAATAGTTCCCTGTTAAATTCAACTGCAGGGTGAAGTCGTTTACAAGTATCAAGTGTTCAGCCATTTCCTCCTCCTCTCCATATGCCCAGCACAAGTCTATCTCCTGGTATCTGGCTCGGTAAATTTTAGTCCGCAGTACACCTGTCCTGGCCTAAAACAACAATGAGCTTCCCTTAGAGTTTTCGAAAATATTTTCTGACTATTTCTTGCTTAAACGTCCTGTATGTCTCTAATGCCGATTTGGTTTGCATCTCTGTTTTCCACATATGCCTCTCTGTCTCCTTAACCTTTTTCTTGACAGATGATTCCTTACCTGTCTCACCACAGCTGCCCAAGTATTTCCTTCACATTTTTCTAGTTCATTTCCTCCACCTTGTGTCAACATTCCTTGTGTATAAGTAACTGAAAACCTTCCTAGCCCACCGCATTTCCTTCATTTTTCTCAATCGCTCCTCAAATGCTATCTTGCTAATGGCCTTTCTGCCCGTGAAAGAAGACCATCCCAGATCCCCCTGCACCCCAAGATTTGGTGTCTTGCCATGTGCTCCCAGAGCGAGCCTACCCATACCATGTTGCCTAGTTTTCAACTGTACCCGGGTCTCTGCTCTCAAACAGTAGAACTGCATTGGCAAAAGTCAGGCTCGGAACCATTACCCCCTTCCCTATCCCTCGTACTACCTCGTACCTATTGTAGTTACACAGTGCCCTACTCTTCATAATCGCTGCACTTCTGTTACCTTTAGTCGTTACATATTTTTCATACTCTGTCAGATACTCAATTCCATTATTTATCCACACCCCGAGATACTTGTACTTATCGACTATCTCGAGCGTGGCCTCCTGTATCCTATGCGCTCCGCACATGCTATCATTAAAAATCATGACTGCTGATTTTCCTTTGGTAAACTTGAAGCCTAATCTGTCTCCTTCTGTACCAGATATGTCCATCAATCCCTGCAGGTCTTCTGTATTGTCAGCCATTAATACAATATCATCCGCATACATGAGTCCTGGTAATGACTGTTCGATCAATTTTACTTGTTTGAAAAATGATAGGTTGAAGCAGAGTCCGCTTTGTTGTATTTTGGCCTCTAATCCTTGTAGGTATAGCACAAACAACAGAGATGACAATGGACACCCTGCCTAAGCCCTCGCCGAATCATTACAGGCTCTAAAACCTGGGTTTACCATTGTATAATCACCCAGTTACATTTATACATATCTTTTAGGAAATTGGTAATTCCATCTTGCACTCCTAAAGTTTCCAGAATGCCCCACTCCCTTGATATCCGATAGGCTCCCTTGATATCCAAGAAAACCAGCCATAGGAGTCTGTGTTCCTTTTCAGCTTTTTAAATGGACTGTGTCAGTGAGAACAGATCGTCTTCTAGCCTCCTATGCTTCCGGAACCCATTTTGTAGCTCTCCAAGCACCCCCTCGCTTTCTACCCATGCCTGCAGTCTGTCCTTTATAATCTGCATAACCACCCTGTAAACCACTGACGTCACTGTTATAGGCTGGTAGTTATTTATATCATCTTTGTCCCCCTTTCACTTATAAACGATTCTCATCCTACTTAGCCTCCATTCGTCAGGTACTTTACCATCCATTAACATTTTGCTCACCACCTCCCTTAATGCTTTCTTAGATTTCGGGCCCAATTTCTTTATTAACATAATTGGAATACCATCCAGGCCTGCCGATGTGCTACTTGGTACCCTCTTCTCGGCCCTTTCCCACTCTCTTTGTCCAAGCAAAAGCAGTGGATTGACCGAGCTATCCCTCTCCGACATACTGCATGTACTATTTCTCTCTTCTTTAAATTTTTCCCTCATCATGGTTCCTATATGCTCCATTGCCTCCTTTCCTCCTAACCGAGTACCTTGAGCTGTTACTATATACAGTGAAAGCTCGTTAATTCGAACTTCAATAATTCGAATTTATGGATAATTCGAACTGTACGATTTGGTCCGGCCAAGCTCCACAGAAGTCTATGTATAAAAAAGTCCGTTAATTCGAACGCAAGAAGGTTCCCTCACGGATAATTCGAACTACGCTCGCCTGGCACACGGCCAGAGAAACGCGCTTACTGCCTACACACAAGGCTGTATTGCCTCCGAAACGGAGAGAATGGCGAGAGAAGACAAAATCAGAAAAAAATCTAACCGACGTGGGGTCAGCCAGAATGCAGCGGCGGCTGCCGCCTCTCCGTTCTACGTAACCTCCGAGACGTCTTGCCCGTTCAGATCTCGGAGGCTTTGCAAATCTTGTACACCTGCTAATGTGTGCAGATGGCACGGCAAGCGCCAAAACACAGCTAATCAAGTACGTCGCAGCTGCGCTTGCAATCAAGAACCAACGAATCAGGGCCTTCGCCACCTTCACATGTTCAGCGTCTTTGTCTCGGCAGTTTTCATCGGTTGTGCGCCTCTGTTTTCAGCTTAGGAGGTATCGGCCGTCGTGATTCATTGTGATGGTGTTAAGCCTCGGCTAACGTTCGTTACGGTGGACATCGGTGGTGTGGCACAGTCGGACCCAGAGCTTCGACTTGAAGGTGGCGTGTGCCCACGGCACACGCCATCACTTTTTGACACGCCAAATTTCTGACATGCCCTACTGCTTCCAAATCGCAGTGTACTGTTGCTCTCCTTCACTTTCGTTAGTTCGAACTTTCGTTAATTCGAACTGAAGCGGCATCCCCTTGCGGTTCGAATTAACGAGCCTTTACTGTATCTCTGCTCTAGGCTTGTCCTATTACCCAAGGAGTTCAGATGTTGCCAGAATTTCCTAGCTGCCTGATTATCTTTTTCATTGGTTACTTCTGACAGCCTTGGGACCCTGTTGTCTTAATTTTCTCATTCATCAAATAGGATGCTTCCCTTCTGCATTTTATGTAGTTTTCCCATTTTCTATCTACTTGTGCTTCAGGTTTTCCCTTACTTTTGGAATGCCTGTGTTCCCTGGAGGCTTCCTGACATTTCTTTATGGCCCTCTTAACCTGTTGATCCCACCAGCTCTTGAGGTTTTGTATCCCTTGCCCTGTTCTCACTCGCACCGTACTTAGCTCAGGCTCAAATAGTCTCGTTAATTTTGGGTAAGTCCAATCAGTTTCCGTACCCTCTGATATCTCCTCTTCAATTTGTTTGGCGGCTACTTCCACTTGCTCATCTGAGTAAAAAATCCCATCTAGCTGTTCCTCACCCCTCGTTCGTGCTCTAGTTTCCCTTTTAAAACTCAACTTGATACGTTTGTGGTCGGTACCTATACTTCTAGAGCCCTGTTCATTTACAATCATGGCTCCTAATCTATCGTACATCCTATGCGACATTAACGCATAATCTATTGTCGAGTGTCGACCCCCTATTTCCCATGTTATGATCCCGTCACACTTCTCAGTAGAGTAACAGACAACTAAGTTATGCCTCTCATACATATCCAGCAGCATGTTACCTGTGAAGTCTGTGTACCCATCCATATCTTCAACATGCGCATTCATGTCTCCTAGAACAATTATCTCACATCTTTTTCCTAGCTCACTGATGTCCGCTGCTATACAGTCCAACATTTTTTGCTGGCGCCAATAGCTGCCTTTAAGCGGGCCGCTTCCTATTTGATCTTGTTGAGAGGTAGGTCGGGCAATCTGGAAATATTGTGGCAACAGAGTCACGCGCCAGTGATGCTCGTAATGGTATGCTCATCAGTACATG
Organism: Dermacentor albipictus; assembly: GCF_038994185.2. Classification (NCBI taxonomy): domain Eukaryota; kingdom Metazoa; phylum Arthropoda; class Arachnida; order Ixodida; family Ixodidae; genus Dermacentor; species Dermacentor albipictus. Next base: position 11,583,910 of record NC_091829.1, read on the forward strand.
GCCGTTGTACTCAGCAGTCCACGCTTTAGTCAAGAAATGCGGCTCGGAATGTCTCTCGCAAACACTGTCCGTTGCTTGAAGCAGGAGATCTTTCCGCGGTATGGCATGTCACCAAAGTTCGAGACGCCCGTCGTCTTTCGGGGCACAAAACGAGTACTTCCCCCGACACGACTTGCGCCCGGCCGTGCAACACGGAACGAAACACTTTTTGCCCATCACAGGTTCAACCAGTACAATAGAATGAATAACCCAGCACGTAGCACACGTGCACTAGCAACAACATATGACAACATAACGTGATACACTATGTGATGGATGGATGGATGGCGGCTATACCCTTTGTAACGGGCGGCGGCTGGCGCCACCTAGCCTTTTGCTCCCCCCTCCTATTTCATTATTATTCTTTTTTTTTCTATCTTTATATCCTCTTTTTTTTCTCAACCCAGTTTTTACTCCCCTCCCCCCCCCAAGATAACTATCTAAAACAGTAGAGGAAACATTTTGTCCCCAATTTATGTTATTATCTATCCCTTGACTTCCTCCACCAATCCTCTAGCCTACCCTTCGTTACTGCCACTCTTTTCTCGTCTATTTGCCCTCGTTCCCCGGGAAAACCTAATGCCCCTTCCATATCTGCCACTGTTCCCTCTGCCAGAGTCGGGCGAAGGGCTGCACTCTAAGAACAGTTCACACCCTTTGGCTTGCCCGTTCTGCCACACAAAAATAATCGTCATCTGCCTTGATGCGTTTCCTTTCTTTATCGCTGCGAGCCCGGAACTTTCCAGTAACGAACGGCACGCGCGTTATCAGCATAGAACAGTTTACACCTTTTGGAGTGCCTCTTCTGATAACGCGCGTGCCGTTCGTCACTGGAAAGTTCCGGGCTTGCAGCGATAAAGAAAGGAAACGCATCAAGGCAGATATTTTTGTGTGGCAGAAGGGGCAAGCCAAAGGGTGTAAACTGTTCTTAGAGTGTGTGCATCTCAGCACTATATGTTCAGTGGTCTCCATTTCGGCTCCGCAAGCTGCGCACCGAAGGTCCACGTCTTCAAATTTAGCTCTGTATGTTTTCGTCCTCAAAACCCCCGTCCTAGCCTCGAATAATAGTGAGCTGCCATCGACATCACGCTGAATGTGATGTCGATGTGGCTTAATATTTTAGAACGGGCTGGCGGATGGGTGGACGGATGTTATGAGCGTCCTCTTTGGAATGGGATAGTGCGCTGCGCCACGAAGCCTTTGCTATTATACTGCCTAATGTCCTACCAAAGTTAAAAAGAAAAAAGAAGAAAAAGAAAACGCACGAGGACTTCTCATAACCAAATTTTTGAGCCAATATTGTGAACTTTGTTTTTCTACGTCTCTGTTTTTTGTCGTTTCTCTACTTTCCTTCCACCAATCTTTTAATCGCCTCTTACTAATCTCACTTGCGGACATGTTTATTTTCCCTCAGTTCTCGCTGAAACCAAAGGCTTCAAGGAGTCCTGTGGTGCCTAAATCAACCGCTGGGCAGATATCTTCACATTCTACTAAAACATGCTCCATCATTTCTCTAGCTTTAGCGCAGCAAGCACGTGCTTCTTTTTCGTTCTTATATCTTGCTTTATAGGTGTGTATTCTAAGACATCCAGATCTCGCTTCCAAAAGTAAAGAGCTTCTCTTTGAGTTATCATAAATTGTCTATTTCGTCCCGAACATGTAGCGCCGCACCTCGGAGGATGGCCGAAACACGGGCAAGTTGACGACGCGCTTTCAGAACGGCGAGGCGCCACCAGCGCCGCCGTTCGCACACCGCTCATATATGTTATTTGTTAATGGCAGGCTATTTAAATTATCCAAAATTGGCTTGCTCTAATCATTTTGCTCTAATTCACGCCAACCGCATGCCACTAAATCCGCATTAATACGCCTTGCCCTAATTTGTGCCATCCTTAATACGCGATAATCCAACTTGTTCCAATTTGTAGCATCCTTAATGTCCATTATATATTCTAGTCCACCTCAAACCACTTATTAACCTTCACTCATTTTACTTCGCCTTAATTTACACCCGCTGAAGTCACCTTAGATTAACTTTATTTCACTTCACTGTAATTCAACTTACTTCACTTTAATTCACAATAACTGCTCATTCTAACGACTAAGTAACATTGTTATAGAATTTACACTCTTCTGTATTACTACTGACGTCGTACAAGACGCTGATGACATCTCTTTCATTTTCTTACAACTGGAGTAGAACAACGCCGGCTATTCTGCCTCATGGGAGATGTAATACTTTGGCATTAAAAGCCACTGTATCATTTAGTGCATTTTAGTAGCAAAAAATAGCAATAAATACTTTATTTCTCCACCAGCAGATAACCTAAGTATCGGCAAAGCCCCGTAATCAGCGATCGAGCTAAAGTAGGCACTATGCTGAGCGTATTATTTAGGAAACTGAAGGACGATACCAATACATAGTTTATTTTCTTGCCGACAGACGCCGCTAAAATCAGAAGACACCACAGGATAGGATCTACTGAGCGTATTTTTTAGGAAAGTGCAATTTGCTAGCAAGAAAATGCCAGTAAATAGTGTATGTCTTCGCCAACAGATGACGACACAATCAGGAAACACCCTATTAGGGGCCACATGAAAAAAAAAAAAGGAGTGCTATCCAAAACAACGCTACTAGATACTGATCCAAAATGCCACCCATCGCACCTTTTTTTTCGTTCGTGCCCAGAATACGGTGTTGCTGATTGTAGCGTAACCTGTTGGCGAAGAAATACACTAGTTATTGGTATTTCGTTACTTAGTAAATTGCACTTTTCTAAACAATGTGTTCAGTAACATGTTACTATCCTAAACGGCTTACTGATTGTAGCGTGCCCTGTTGGCGAAAAATAAACTATTTGTTGGTATTTTCTCGCTACTAAATAGTGCTTTCGTGAACCATGCATTAATATTTTCACTTAGTCTCAATATGTGGTTTGCCGATTGTAGCATTACCTGTTGGCAAATAAAAATGAGCTACTGATTTCGGGTAGCACTCTTTGCAGGCAACGCCAACTTTTCTATTTCGTGCGACATATAATGCTTTCGATTAAAAGGCACTGCAGAGTGTATTATTTAGCGCAATTTTGTAGCCAAAAAATACCAATAAATAGTGTATTTCTGCGCCAACAGGTAAAACTATAATCAGCAAACCCTTTACTAAAGACTCTACCGAGCGTATGTTTTAGGAAAAACGCAATTTGGTAATATGAAAATACTAGTAAATAGTGTATTTCTTCCCCAACATTTCAGGCCACAATCAGCAAACCCGATTGAAAAAAAAAAAAGTGATGTCCAAAATGATGCGATCCGTAGCCTTTTCTTTTTTTTTTTTCCCGTACGAGCCCGAAATACGGTGTTGCTGATTGTATCGGCAAGAAAATAAACTTTCTTTTGTACTTTCTTCTGTTGTAATGCACGGGCCTAAAAAATAAGCTCCGTAGTACCTATTTTCGCTGGGCCCTGCATATGAGGTTTGGAGATTGTAGCATTGATTGTTGCACCTGAAATAAACTATTTATTCGTATTTTCTGCTATTGTAATGCATTTTCCTAAAGAATACGCTCAGCACTGTCTATTTTCGCTAGGGCCATGTGTTTGCAGATTGTAGCACAACCTGTTGGCCAAGAAATAAACTATTTATTGGTATTTTCTACTATTGGAATGCACTGTCCTAAGGAATACGCTCAGTCGTGCCTAACGTTGCTAAGGGCGTCTACACGGGGTTTGCTTATTGTGGCGTTAGCCACGGTTCAGGGTCGGATTTGTAAAACGGTCACATACCTGTCACAGGAAACCGTTGAACTCGGCAAGAATGCTTCGCACCCGCCGTGGTTCCTACGGTGTTGGGCTGCTAATGGGGATCGCGGGATCGAATCCCCGGCCATGACGGCCGCATCTCGATGGGGGCGAAAGGTGAAAACACTCTTGTACTTACATTTAGGTGCACGTTGAAGAACCACAGGTGGTCCAAATTTCCGGAGTCCCCCACTACGTCGTGCCTCATAATCAGAAAGTGGTTTTGGCACGTAAAACCCCATAATTTATTGATGCTCTGCGTTAAAGAAAAAAAAAGAGAGAGAGAGAGAGAGAGAGAGAGAGAGAGAGAGAGAGAGAGAGAGAGAGAGAGAGCGTCGGGCTCCACATAAAACAAAGACAGTGGACGACACACGTAAGACGTGAACAGATTTATTAACAAAGTGTACAAAGAATACCGCCTCTAAGTATGCTCACGTGAAAGTATTTTGTTTCTTCTTTCATATCGCCCGCGCTTTCTCTTGACTCCCCCTCCTAAGGCACTTGTGTCGTTTTCATAATTGCACCCTGAGATGCGTCGCCGTGTCGTGGGAAATATGTACATGCAATTCGAAAAAGTTACAGCACCATTAGAGAGGTTAGTGCACAACCCTGATGTTCGTCCTGCATATTACACGACGAACGAGAATGGAATGCTGTTTTAAATCTCATTGCCTTTTAATTTTTTAGTGATTAGACGTGCAGTGCTTGTCGGCTCTTGAAATGCAGCAGCACGAATTCAGATGTCAGTGTTAAAAGTTTTATCTGAAAGAGAGAGAGAGAGAGAAAACGTACATTAGTACCAAACACTCCATGCCAGCTGGCTATATTCGTTCGGTGAATACCTGCGCTATTTATGATGGTCTGCAAAACAACCTAATTCTTGCTTTTGAAACTACCCAGATTCTCCTGGTGATCTTTATGGTTTAGAACTAAAAAAAACATCAGCTAAAAGATGCTAACACTTCCCTTCCGTCGTCTCCAGTCGAAACGTTACACATCCCTATTTCTCCCAGTAATTTCTTTTGTTCACTGAAACTAGGTACATGAATAGCCTGTCCTGTATTCATAACTTTCCCAGTCGCTGGCATGGCATTTTCCACCTATTATCAACATTCGTTCGTTCCACAGTAAACCAGACATTCGAACAAGCGTTTATCTAATGTCGCGCTTACCACCGATAGCGCATTATTATAAAGTTCACATAGTTTGTACAATTTCGATGTTTTTGTATTTGCCGATTCTCCCGTTTTTGTCTTCGCATTCAAGATATACTAAGAAAAACATAAGCTTGCCTTACTTTAACTTGTTAATATCTGACCAGGACTGTGTACTATTACAACCACCCTGAATCGAGACGCACAAATCTTGCTCGAGCCAATATAAAGCATGATGAGTCTTCCGGCACTGACTGTCCTGTAGATATGTATACGCTTTGGATTAAAAATGCGTTAAAAATATTTGTAACGAAGTGTGGCTTAGGATACTTGTTAAATGCTCGGAGAAAATGTAATAGTCTGAAGTAAACGGACAGAGTAAGACATTCGGAATACAACAAAGTGCTTCTGTCCTGCAAGACGTGTTTGAGAATGTCTTCATTTACAATTAATCACCGCTTCATTCCGAGAGGAGCCACACACAGCGACGCAAGTCTCGCAAGAAAAGATGGAATGCTTACCTAGGACAGAAGCCGTCAGTAGCACGAGCATCAGTTCAACATTTACACACTAGGACAGCTGGCAACTGCTGCAAAGAGAAAATAAATAAACGGTTTTAATCTCCTAGCTATCGGTTCTGTTGAACATACAGACTGCTGACGAATGGCGAATGTGCTACAGATACGGAAGATTTCTTCGTGCCCCGAACTCGCGCCCAGCTGCATTTCAATCAACTAAGACGAGAAACAGCGAAAGACACCATGCTCAAAAAAAAAAAAATGATGGCACAGGCCTGAATGCTGGACTAAACAAGTCCAGTAATCGTCCCTGTACTTCTCGCATCTTCTGTATGCGCTTCTTTCGCTGGTTCTCGTTTTAGTTGCTCATCTACTAACTCGCCGAGCACTCGGCCTCGTAGCGGTATTTTGGTAATAAGTACCTGTCCTAAGTGCTAGTAATGCACTATCCACTAAACAATCGCGATCTGGCAAGGACATCTCGACAATGTCTATAAAAATTGGAGTTGGGAAGCTCTATACAACGATGACAACAGCAGTCACAGGAAGTAACGCTATCTAATGTTGCCTCTGATCTTTGTGTCAACAATTTCCCGACACGGCACATGGAGTTTTGGGACACAGATGCCGCCTTTGATGACCCGTTTCAGAATTTGGCGACGCTGTAATGTCGTTCTGCGTCGTCTGCTCAGACGCAGTGGGACACGAGATCCGGAGATATCCGTACATATATGAAAAAAAAGCGATAACCAGATTTCACTTTATAAGTTTATTGCTGCGCATTGCGCATGGTTAATGTAAGTTTATAACCCACGCGACTACCAGTAATGACGCGAGCAAGGTGCCTCGTAGCAAATTTGCAAAAATGACAACAACAAAAAATAAAGAAGAAACTATTACGCTTTCGTAAACTGCAACTCCTGGATAACTTAATGCAGATAAATTTGACATTACCCCATTATTATGCGCATAGCTTTACGAAGAGTCACGTAACCGAGGTATAACTTTTGTACCTAAGCAGTAATTAGACATGTCTAATGGGAACGAAAGGCGAAAAACGACGAAGAGAGGAACGCAGTAACAATGCGTACGCCATCGCCGTTTTGCCCTGCTTGTTCCCCTTCGACATGAATGACCAACTAGCTCAAAACAATATACTAATTTGACATGTCTTTATGCGTTTTGAAGGCTGTATGAGAAGCAGCCGACATATAACTCCAACATGGGATTTCGTTGCGGAGCTTGTGAGATGTAAACATAGCTTCTAAACTTTTTTTAGCCCTTCCTATATTTTGTTAGTTCTTGTAAAATACTGAGGACTAAATAAAAAAATTACGACTATCAGTTACCCACATGCCACTTTCTTTTATTTTTTTAATGACGCAACTTTGATTAAAATTCCTATAGCGCGGTTGCGCAGAAAGCACACGCTTGCTAAACCTGTATCTGAACACATGCTATTCGGATTAAGCGGTTAAATTTTATTTTGAGAAAACGAACGAAAGACGAATCATCATTTCGATATTTCTTCATATAAGCAAGCCATTGCAGAGCCTCCGAAGGGACGTGGCAGACGGAAACAGTATGTCGCCAGGGAGAGGAGCGCCAATATTAATACGTCGGAAAGCCACAGTAACGTGGCATGACAGCACAGCAAATGGCTTGTGCTTTTAGGTCGTGTCAGCGTACTGGTGCAGGAAAAAAAAAGCAAGCTAGGGCTTGTTAAAGGTGAGGTGGACGTATCTCCAGCCGCAGACATCAATACAGAACAGAGCTAAAGTTGGGACATCCATGGTTTGAAAAAACAGCGTATATATAAAAAAAAAAGAATATGACTGACACATAGCTAAGACATATGGTATTGATGATGATAGATGGTAATAACTAACACATAGCGAAGATAAAGAGCATGAAATTAGCTGAAAAAAAGACGCAGACGTGTTGTCTTCTTGTTTATCACCCGCGCTTGTTTTACGGTGTTTTCTTCTTGAAAAGCATTCAACTGCAGAAACTGTAACCGTCTCCTTCAAGGCGGACACCTGAGCCATTCCGAGTCAAAAAGGGAGCCATCATCCCTCGGCGTTTGTAGGATGCTCTTCCATCCAAAGAAACAACCGGACACAATGCTGCTTAGCATAGGCGATGTTATAAGAAACACTGTGTCCGGCATGGCATGACCGATAGCAGGAAATGGCGCATTGAGTTTCATAACGGCGCCTAATTTAAAAGAGCTCGCAAAGCGTCTCGCCTGCGAAGCTTCAGTTAGACCCATCATGCAATCTTTCGCGTTAACTCGACCAATAATTGCGACTGCAGAATGTTGCTACATTAACAAATTAGTTATAAAAGAACCGTGAACTGTTCAAGTCAGCTGAAATAGTCTAGGTGTCCACTTTTGACAGTTCTTTTGTGGTGCTTGCGGCAGGGGACTCATCGCCTCCGAATATTTAGCAACTACTACTTGCTCTACACCACTTTCCAAAAATAGGCACATTACTACCAAGTTAAATACCTAATGAATTACAGTAAGCGAAGTAAAGTGGTCAAGGTAACATAAAAGGCAGTGCCTGTCTTTCATCCTGTTCGTATGTTACCGCTTCTTTTCGTTTTTGACTCCGCAAGGCAGCATGCTGCTGTTAGCTTCTGCTTAGGAAGACCGGAGACAGCCAGGCTGAGTAATCCTTGAGCTCACCCCCCAGCTGTTGCTACCTCAGCTGCACTTCTGGAATAAATCTACAGAAGTCCTAAAAAGTACTTACCGAACTGATTTTCTAATTTTCTACCGTAAACAATCACGGTTACCTATGTTCACTTTGTTCACGTTCTTCAGTGTATCGGTTTGAAGAAAATTTTTTTAGAAAGGCGAGCCTTCCCAACGCTCGTGAATTGTTGATCGAAACTGAGACCCTGTGCTGCTGATCCCCTTCACTCATCGATGATGCTACGAATCCGAGCACAACAACCACTGATCACCACGGCCCACTCCCACTCTTAAGGCACAGCTAGGTCACTCGTGCTCACCTACGCCTATCTGTTAGGCCGCGCCTCGTGCTGTTGCCTCAGTCCAAAAGGCACCGGCCGGTACCCCTTGTTGGCACCAAAAGGCTGAACAGTCAACAGTGGCTTCGCAGCGCCACCACGCTTCACCGCCACGTCACCACCGGAAGGCAGTCGCTGCCTCGCGTCAGCCCTGGACCGCTGCAGCTCGTCGCTCATGCTGTCTGAGTCTTCGAGAGGCCTGTACCGGCCCTCCTTTGGCACTTCTGACACCTTCTTCTGGGGCACGCTGTAGATGTAGTTGGAGTGAGACTCGTACGTTCTGCCACTGTTTGTCCTCTGAAGGGCCTCCTTCTTGAACACGCTCATGGCGTGGTCCACCTTGCGGTCATCGTAAGACGAGCTCCTACGTCTCGTCGGGCTCGAACTGCGGTTTCTCGTAGGGTGACCTCCCACCTGCGATGCCGGCGAGAGCGACCGTCGGTCGTCGACGGAGTGACCGTTGCACTTGTCGCCATTTTCGACGCCTCCGCGCATGACGCGCGATATCTGGTCGTAGATTCGCTTCTTGGCGGGTGCCGAATTTCGCCCCGGTTCCGGCACCACGGCGGCCGGGTTGTAGTTCTCGAGCGAATTGCGGCACTCGTCTCCCGAAGAACGGCCGCCCTCGGGCTCTGGCCGAGGTGGACTGAAGTTCCGAGAGTCCGCTCCCCCTCCTCCGTGTCCGTTCACCTGGTGGTCCGAGTCACGGCGCCTCACCCACTTGCCTACGCCGTTGGTGGAGGCCCCCTTATTATGGTCAGGGCCGTTACCGTTCCAGACCGCTTCGTCCCCGTTGACTAAGTCGCCGTTCTGCTCGCCTTCGACCTTCTTCGAGTCGAGGTTGAGCATGCGCAGTTGGTGCCGAATGTCCAGCTTCTCTTTGTCCCTTTGCTTGCGGAACTCCTCTTCGACGCGATTCATCCAGCGAATCTCCTTCTCACGGAGCCTCTCCTTCTCCGCAACTTCCTGCGCCAGCCGCTCCTCTAGCCTCTTCCGTTCCTCCTTCCTGACAGTGCTCATATAGGAAAACTTCTTGGATTTCTTGTTGTCGAACCTGGACGGGCGGGTGCTGCTGCCACCGCTGTTGCTGTTGTTCGCGGGCTTGTAGCCCGAACCCGTCCGCACCTCGTATTCAGGTAGATACATGACGTGGCCCTCCCTCGAGAAACTGAACGACGACGTTCTCCGAGCCGACTCGCTCCTGGAGTTGTCACGCCACACAGGGCTCTTCTCCTTAGGCTTCTCCTCCACTTCGGGGGTCGCGGACTCTTCGGAAGACCTGCGCATGTCGATGTCTCCTCCAACGATGTTGAGAGAATTGGGCGCGCTACGGCTCAGGGACCAGTTGGAGTCGATGCCACCGTTCTGCCGGTCTCCAACGTAGTCGCGGCCTCGAAGGCCTAACGCTTTGCACAGGTTACGCAAGCTGTTGAAGTTCTCGGCGGTCGGAGTCATCATGCGTGGGTTCTTTCGTAGCCGTCCCCGTGGTCTGCTGCTCTGGTCAGAAGAATCCTCCGTCCTCATAGTCGCCGACGGTGTAGACCAGGGGAGGAACATGTTGGCCGGCATGGTAAACTTGGCCTGGAGGCCAAGCATACCATGCGGTTGCTTCTCCTGCAGGCCCGACGTGTTGGGGCCCACGCTGCCGGAGTCGGAGTCATCCATGAGGTCTTCTTTCGGCACCCACTGATCGTCGCGGACGCCGTCCGGGGGCGATGCTCTCCCTACGCCCTCCGACCGCCTCCCGGGGCCCGGACCGAAAGGTGCGCCGTCGACGGCGTCATGGATGAACAGCGGACTACCTGCGTCAGGAGAGATTCCCGAGTCGCCGCAGCGGTCGGCCATCACTCTCCTAGGTGCCATGACGCGGCTGACCCTCCTGATTTGGTCTTCCAGGACGTCACCGTCATCGGTACTAGCTTCGGAACGCAACCTCTCGCTCCTTCGTGCCTGTGGGCTGTCTGTAGCCCATAACGACCTCCACGCATCAGTCGGTGAGAAGCGCGGTATGTCCATTTGTTTCCTGGGAAGCGTGGGCCTGAGTTGGATGTTGACGTTGAGGTCCTGGTCCGAGCCGCTGGACAGAGACGACTTGGCTGAAGACGTTCCGCCACCACTCAGGTTGTCCAGAGGCCACTGGGACTTTGGCCATGCCGAGACGGGGCTGCGGCTATTACACTGCCTGTTCTCAGTTTTACGATTGGCGTGATTATAGTGATTGGGTTCCTGATTGACGTCGAAGACGTGGTCCTGCAACCTGCTCGAATCGTTCAATATGTACTCGATCACTTTTGATTCTCCCTGAGAATGGTCGTCGATCGCGGCCAGACTACGCGGATTGAGGGACGGATTCTCGCGTTTCGGTGTACCCTTGTCAGCTTTCGTCTTCTTGACGTTTCCGTTGGGTACGGAGCCGTCCTTCAGCTTGAGCGCGTCGAAGTTTGAAAAGTAATACTGCTTCTTGGGCGTCGATATGGGGCTTTTTATATCGCCGTTGCAGGCCGGCGGCGTCTTCGATCCCCGACCATTCTCCTCGGCGACCCTACGGGCGAAACCATTGGAAGCTCTGCGCTTTGCAACGGCCAGAAGCTCCTCCTTGAAGTCTTTTGCGAGCACAGAGGGCTCTGCTTTGGCCGCGGGGCCGTCGCTCGAAGACGTCGTCTTCTTCTGGCCCGCACCTTCAGGCCTCGCTGGGTCCGTCTTCGAGAGTCTCCACTTTTCGACATTTCGCCGGTTCTTCTCGTAGCTGCTTCCAGGGCGGAAGACGACGTTGTCGTCCGAATTGTAATCCGGAGGTGGCGGAGGCGGGGGAGGCGTCGGAGCCGGCGACTTGCCCTCGCTGCGGCGGCCCTTGAACTTGGAGAAAACGGTCTTTGCTCCGGGTTCCTCCGAGGCTCGACCACTCGGAGGCCTGTCCGAGTCCTTCGGAAGGCTACTGGACAGTGGCTGCGGCGGGTCGGGTGCCTTGGCTTTCTTCCGGGATTTGATCTTTGCCTTGCTCGGGCTGATGGCGATCAAGCTGCGCCCTGTGATACCTGCAACGAAACACGTTTGTATTAGGACTCATGAAGAACAGAGCTTGTGGGCTCTCAAGGTCACCGTATCACTCTCGAATCTCGTTTTAGATAAGTGCCGGCAAGTAGGTGTACATAGCTGCAAGAATGTTTCATTTACTAAGTGAGAACACGGGGAAGGCGGGAGATGGAAATTCAAGGCGATGAGCAAAGCGAGAACAAGGTAAAAGCGGGACCGAACGTTTCGACAAGTGGACTTGTCTTGTCGCCTTGAAAAAGATAAGTCCGCTTGTCGAAACGTTGACTCCCGCTTTTTCCTTGTTCTCGTTTTGCTCTTCAATTATGAAGTGTAACTTATGTGAAACAAAATGTCCCTGAGCGTTAGCTCTTTCTTCGGTCAACCTATACCTTGGAACTGTCGCGGAATATCACTGCTAATATTATTCCAATTAAGTTTCACTAAGTCGCATATCTTTATCTTGTTCCACATAGATCAAAAGTGGTACGTTTTTCCAGGAATGTTCCCCTTGCTTAATGGATCGAACCCTGATGAAATCTATGTGAAACGAGAATATGGAGTGTAATAATGGCGCTAAGAACGTGTTCTATATAAATAAATGTGCATGAGCCTGTCCGCATATGCAACGTGCAGCAGAAAGCAGCCCTTGGCTATGAGTCGCTGAACAAGTACGCCGCGCACGTATGCACCCTAATTATCTCCCATTACCATGCGGCGAGTAAGCGACAAGAAAAGGCCATGCCTAAAGAAGAAAACGTGCTCGTGTTAGAAACGAGTTAATAAATAATCATTGGGCGTCACTCTCATACGAACCGCAGGTATAGAGCCAGGCTCTTTATCCGTCTCGAAGCTTTGAAGTCAAGCAGTTTTGCACTGTCTGCCAAAAGGGCTCCACGCCACAGGAGCAGCAGGTGTATTTCAGCTCCTAAGTATCGCTTTGTTATGTACGCATAGAGAATTGGTTCCTGCGAGAATTTATTTGTAACGGCCGCTTAAACTAATAAATTCTGGAGGTAATCACATTCTCAAAAGCTAATCAGATCGAAGAAGGAATTTCAGTTGGGCTTGTTCGTGCACATTAACTTTTGGGTGAACTTAATAGAGAATAATAAATAATAAATAATGAGGAATAAACAATAAATAAACTGCGTTCGTAGTTGTTTCCTTCCTCGTCCCGTCATCACGCAGTTCATCCAAAAGCTAATTAGATGGCGAGCCATCGTCAAATGACGGTGAACAACATCCCGTCTGGAGTGATTGGTTTTCCCCATTGTTTGCTAAGGTTCTGCTCACTGCTGTGGGCGAAACGACCTGTTAGTGTAGGCTAAGGCTCCCCTTTAATATATCGGCTCAGACACGTTGCTGCTGCTGACGCTTTGGTAGACCTTGTTTTCCTTTACGCCGATTCTCTTGGCAACAATGTATTTGTTGTTAATAACGTATGTTGTAGCACGTATTTAGGTCACGCTTATATGAATATTCTTCAGCGCTGTACCAAGCAAGGGCAAAATGCAATACCACTAAGCATAGATTTCAAGTTACTTGTTTATGAGTCACTGATTCTAATAACGCGAACGAAATAGCGCAAACGCAGGGACACTAACATGCGCGAATAGAACACCAGTAAATTGTACGGTACCACGTTAGCGGTTGTGCTTTCCAAAAAAAAAAAATACCGCAAACACCGCGCGCGTTCCCTTCGGTTGGTCTCTTTGCTGTTACAATAAAATGCAACATGGGCTATGTTTTCATTAAAGCTATGTTCTAATAGTCCCTCAAGCCCAGAGCACAGCGAGCAAATTTAGGACATTATATGACATTCATTTGACTGCACTTTGATAAGAGTACCAGTGCCGTTGTCCCCTTCTCGAATTTGTGCTAGTACGTTTCCAGTAGCACGGAGTGCCCGTGCAAATGCTGTCGCAGTCGTCGCTGCTGCGGGACAAAAAACAGAGCGAGAGATAGGCTTACAGTCTGCGGGTAAATGTCACAGTGTTGTGTTAAAATGGAGCTTTATATCATGGCACACCTAAGTTTTCTCATTCAAACACGTATTGAAGGCGGAAATGCTCGCATTGGGTAATCGCGAAACTTGTTAGTGGAAGAATGGAAAACCCCATATTGACGCTAGGAAGCAGGATCTTCAGTTAAGAACCTCATAATTTTCACAAGAATTGCCGAAGATCGGCGAATAAGTAATATCGACACTCGCAGTTAAGCGCCACGTGCTAACAAATCAAAATACACATCTAAGACCTTGTGGGGATGCGTGACTCTCACGCGTCCCCTGATATGTTGTTTTCTCGCATAGCTCCCTACTCCTGTTATCCGGCTTCGCCGAGTGGCCTGGTGCCCGCGGCAGTCGGTGTGGTTGAAGCGCATTGCGAGAGATGGCGCGAGTGTGGCTCTGCTAACGCCGCCTAACAGCCGGATTACTTGGGCGCGGAAAGGTGAAGGCTCTTCCTCTTTGGCTCGGGTTCGGAAAGCGGCGCGGACGTTCTGCGCGTGCGCTGATCCATGCTTCTGCGAGACCGTCTCGTGAGGCCTACTCAGGAATGGACGAATACGATCGTTCAAACGCGCCACCATTCGCGTGACCGTACGCGCGAACGACTAGCTAGGCGTTGGTACCCAGCATGGGGCGAACATATTCGCTCGCTATGCGCTCGCGGTGAGTGGGACTTCAGCGGTTTGTCGCGCGCCAATTGGCATGTTTTGTGAATAGCAACTGGGCTAGCAGGCATTGATCTATGAAAGGTGTAATAAATGCCCTTGTGATTGTTTGTACTACTCTGTTGTCGTTCATTTGTCCCAAGAGCACGGGTGAGAACCCCACAACCTTCAGAACTAGTTCAGGCTTGCGATCTTAGTCGGTTTCAGCGCAACAGACGCGGCCTTCTAGGTGATATGATATGTGCAATCCTGTTATTTGATGAGACGCTTTTGTTTTCCTTATTTGTCTTTGTCTCTGTGTATGTGGTATTTGCATTGCATTAAGCACAGTTGTAAGTACAGCGCAGTGTGCGCCTTTCTTTCTGTCTTCCCCGCTGTGCTCATTTTGCCACGAATTACCTATGTGTGCCCAATCCTTGCCATTTTTAGAGGAAGCCGTATACCTCAGGAACTACTATCTTAAACGCAGGTGGGTGGAGAAATAGCTTTTAGACATAGCAACGACTTTCAGAACGCTTGTCGCGTTTAGAAGCAAAAGTTGAAATCAACCATTTATAGAGAGTAGATTTTATTTCAGCTATGAATCTTTCTACATAAGTTCTCCAAAACCACGAAATTAAAAGAAAAAAAACTGTAGAATCAGGTTTACCACACTGCAACTCGGGAATAAGAAGATATACCAGTATTCTGTAAACTGAGCGGGCGATACTGATGTACCGCTATTTTAACCATTGTAACCATTTCATGCAACTTGTAAACTGATATATCACATTTGTCCGTTTCAGATACCCTTTAGATACAGTGCACAAAACAGCCATATTGGTGCAGAGTTACGGATGTCTAAACTTCGTGCTTCAAGTTTTTAAAGCTTACAAGCTTTTGACAATTTTCGTAGAACATTGGAGGCACTAAATCGAAATTTCGTTCCTTACTGCTGGTAGAATGTAGCTTATTCTCTTAAATACAACAAATCTCGCTCACATCGGATCAGTTGTTTAATGACATCACTTCTGCTTTTCGCGTGCATTTCAATAGGGAAATCGGAGTCGGCTCCGAGAAGAGAACAAGAGGCAATGCGTACGGGAGTAGTCTGCTTTCAAAAAAAAAAAGAAGTTAAATACTACGAAACAACATTGACGAAGAATGGCGCGATAAACAAGGGAAGAGAAAGAAACACGACACGAGTGCTCGCGTCGTGTCTCTTTCTCGTCTGTTGTTCTTTCGCGTTATTCTTCGTCAGTACATATGGAATGTCAACGCGCCCAGCATTCAGAAACAATATTGTTGTTGCTGCTGTTGTTATCGTCATCATCGTTGTAGTTGTAATTGTTGTAGTTGTAGTAGCAGGTGCTGTCGTTGTTGTTGTTCTTGCCGTTGTTGTAGTTGTCACCGTCATAGTTGTCGCAATTGTTGTTGTAGTTGTTCTAGTTGTTTTTGTTCTAGCTGTTGTACTTGTTGCCGTTGTCGTCGCTGTTGCAATTTTTGTTGTAGTCGTAGTAGCAGTAGCAGTAGTTGCTATTGTCATTGTAGTTGTAGTAGTTGTTGTAGTGGTCGTCGTTGTTGTAACTGTTATATTACCAGTAGTAGTAGTAGCAGTAGTAGTAGTACTAGTAGTAGTAGTAGTTGGTGTATCTGTAGTTGTCGTTATTCTTGTTGAAGTTGTAGTTCTCGTTGTAATTGTTGTGGTGGTGGTGGTAGTAGTAGCAGTTGTCATTACTGTACTAGTTGTAGTAGTAGTTGTTCTTGTTGTAGTACTACAGTAATAGTAGTTCTTTGTAGTAGCAGTTGTTGTAGGACAGTTGTCCTTTGAACTCGTGGCTTTAACATGCCACGGGGATTGGGCCAAGAGTCGAGTGGGCAAAGCTAAATGATTACTTCGAAATTACATTTCACTTGGAAATTCGCGAAGGCTGACAAATTGAGTGCGAAAGAAAGAAACAAGCGCCCACCTTCGTCCTCCTCGTCGTCGTCGTCTTCGTCGTCCACGACGCTGCGCGCAATGTCCGGGTCGCTGTGCGCCCGTCGCCCCGGCTGCAGCTGTCCCGGCGGGTCGGACTGCTGCTGCTCCATGTCGGACATCGAGCGCCGTTGTTGCAGTATGCGCAGCAGGTCGGGGTTGTCCTGCAACAGCGACGACGATACACGACAGATTGAGCTACTGGCCGAGTAAGTTACTTTGCTTTAGCTCCGCGATGCCCAAACACTGCTCCACATCAAGAACCAGAACAACTTGTTCGCCTTTTTTCCTGCCCACTGAGGGTACATTTGCACACGCACGCACAGCGCACATACGTACAAAACAGAAAGAGAGAGACTAGTCAAATGCTGATTTAACTATAACTTAATTAGTATAACAATTAATTAGTAATTGGTTGGCTGAGCTAAAGATTAAGTTGTGGGCTTTTATGTGCTAAAACGAGGACGTAATTATGAGGGACCCCGTAGTGCAGCAGACTCCAAATTAACTACCCAAATATAAGTACACAGGCGTTTTCGCATCTCGCTCCCATCGGGATTCGGCCGTCGCGGCCGGGATCGAACCCGTGACCTCGAGCTTTGAAGCGCGACGCCGTAGCCGCTAAGCTATCGCGGTGGGTAGCCTGCTGAGCTATCCACAACTGAAAACTCACTCCAGCGTGTCAAAAGCGCCAATAGGCTATGCAGTCTGTTTCTTCTGCCTAAATGGGAATTTCGATGTACAGAAACGGCGCAGCATATACTATGCATCTCAAGGTTGCCCTTTCGAGCAGCATCCATTTTACTAAGCAGTCAAAACATAGTTATGGCAAAGTCATCGATCTAGCACTGCTACCACCGATCTAGCAATTTTCTAGCACTGTTGATAAGCACCAGCTGGCACATCAGTAAATTTCGCAACAGAATTCGGTATTTTTCGAAACTGATGCTAAGCGCAGTATTTCAGCTAAATAAACGAGGCACGCTCTCAAGTGACTAATTAATGAAAATGTGTTATCCAGCTAGCGACAAACTACGATTATTTTTGTAATGACAGCGTCTTCAAGAAATCCAGCTGATGCTATAAAATTCTGATATCTGCCACAGAAAATTTTAAAGCGATCAATATCCGGCGTCCGGATCGGCGTCGCTGTCGGCGTAGGCGGGGATGTCCGTATGAGAAAAATAGTCCCGAACCACGCATCCCAATCCACGCAGGCCCCGCGTGGCGCAGAGGCGTTACTAAACTAATTGAATTTCTCAAAGTAAGATGCGTCAGAAAATTCGTAATGTACGACTTACACGCAAGCTTCAGGCCCGATAGCGTCGGATTGTTTTTCGAACATGCGAGAAAACATAATTCTGTTATACGGAAACTCAAACACAGACCCCTTTTCCAGCAGCCGTTTGAGGTCTGTCTTACAAAAAGCGGCGCGCCCCGCTCGGTTCTTTGCAACGCCATCTAGATGGCGCTCGCCTCGGCGCATCCGTGGCAGCGGCGACAACCACCGTGGGGAGAAACAAAAAAAAAAAGAAACAGAAAGCTGGCCTTTGTGCATATCAAGCGTTCGCCGCCAGCGTTTCCAGGAAAACATTCCCAGTAAAACAGCTTGTTCCATTCTAAAGCACTCCTGGCAGTTATGCAGGTTATTTAGCAACGATAACTTCAGGCTGTATGTACGTTATTTAAAAGTGGCATACCAGAAACCACCGTGGATCCTACTATGTGGTAATATTACGGAAATATACTACATGTCCAGAAAAAACGTGCGGCCTTCGGGCTGCCTATATAAGGATCGCAGTCTCGGGTGAGGGGGGGGGGATTATCACCCTTGTCCCTCCCCTCGTAATTGACACTTATACGACCGATCAACTGCTCTACGACTAACCTGTCCTGCCCGACTCGACTCCTTCCTTACATGGCCGAACTAGGATGTCCTAACGTTATACACACATCATTCACACCATCCGTTGCGCGGTCTTTAGCTTCTTCTGAAGTTTCCTTGTAATCCCCCTAGTTTTACCTTTCGCCTGTGAACTGCCTAAAGTGCAGCCGCATGTACGAAGGCGCGGCCCTGCGCGCGTACCTGCACGTCCGAGTTCTGGCTGATCAGGCGGCGGCCGCTGATGGTGCCGCCGCTGTGCAGGATGTGGCCGTTCTGCGTGGTCTTGAGCAGGCGCACGCCTTCGACCGCCGGCTGGGGCAGCACCCGGTTGCCGGGGCTGGCGAACTTGCCGGCCAGCCGCTTGTGGCCGCGCAGGCCGCCATTGGCGTGCAGCACGCCTCCGTTGGCGCTGCTGCTGGCGCGCGACGAGGACAGCACGGAGGAGTCGCGCGGCCGCTCGTCGGAGGCCTGCGAGTGCGAGTTGCCCATGGCCTTCCGGAAGGCGACGTCCTCAAGCCATCGGTGCCTGCACGAAAAAAAGAAAACGAAGCGCGTGAATAATAACGGCACGCATAAATGAATAAAGATCGCTCCCAAATGAATGCGAATCCGAGCAAAGATTTGCACCAAGGAAGTGAAGCTGCACAAGACCGTTGTCACACATCCTGTGGCAAGACAATAGGAGGTCTGGTTTGCCACCGTCTGAAACCTGCACAAGGTTTAGCTAGCCCTTCGCTATACCGAGTCTTTTCAAACGATTCACTACGTCCGAGCTTACCATGCACTCCTATATACAGTTTCCATTATAACCGACATATGTTCCTGCACGCTGCACCGGCTCTACTGATGCCGGCTGCACGTTTCGTCAGACTGCTCATACGGCCGATGCAGGGACCAAATGTAGGCTGCGTTGTTGGCAATATTGTGAGAGCAATTACATATGGACCCTCCAGGCCATTTCCCGTCTTCTGCGTCGCCGTGAGGTTCCGTATAAAGTCCAAATGTGATAAGATCAATCGCGCCCCACACGACGTACATTGCGTGTGCGAAGGGAAGCAAAGCATGCGAAGGTAGGTGAGCCGAGAAGGACAGTGGCTCGATGCCCGTCCCATATTGAAGCACAGGTTAAAGCGCGCAAGGCGGGGGGGGGGGGGTGGAAGCGGGCATACGTCGCATACTTTAGCCCAGCCGTGCACTGCTCCCACCCTATGTTCGCACCCTATCTCATGTTCCGGATCGACGGGACAGGCAGCGGAATCGTTCGCTCCCCTCTGTTTGTGCTCTTTCATCACGCCAACAATGTGACGGCGAGTGTCCGCGTTCATCGAGTGAGATCTGTTCCCGTTTTCTTGTGCACGAGTGCGACACCTGCCACCGCGCTTGCTAATTAATAAGACAACGCCTACTGTAATTGATAAGGCCGATAAAACCACGAATCTTACTTCGCGTAGTGTAATACTTTGCTGTCGCTATCGATGCGTCGCCTTTCGGGCGAAACTGCGACTTTCTTTTTTAAAGGGCATTTGACGCCGACCACGCCGCAGCACGAAAACCATCGTGGAACTCCTCTCAACAGCTTTGCTGCAAACATCTAAAATCTATTCGCATAGAACTAACTATGACTGAAAGGATTGGCTTGTATAGTAAGTTCAAGTCCATTATGCACACGGCACCGCTCACGTGAACAAAGCATAATGACCAGGAGTTCTGCAACAAAGAAAATAATTTCCTCAATGCCTAGGCATGAAACCTGAAACTGAAGGCTACAAATTCAGACTTGGCATATACATTTATTTTGAAATGCAATTATTACATTGATTATAATAATCGATGCCACAAAAATCTGTCATAGGTTAGAGATATGGCACAAAAGACGCGTCAAACAAGCTTACACGGACCAGTGCAATCACTAAGTATAATTAAATTGCTAGTTTAAGTAACACTTTGTGTGATCAGACATCCAGAGGCACATGTGACGCAGAAGGGATTTTAGACACGAGGCTCCTAGAACCAGCGCAGAGATTAACTCTCTTCTGGAAATATAGCATATCAAGCCTCCAAGCCTTATCACGTAGTATAAAGCTTTCCACTAGTTTGCATTTGGGTTTTGGAACACACTTTTCGTAGGCTGACTTTTGCGTGGAGTCAAAATTCGAGAAAGTTCATAGCGGCTTTTCTTTTTTTTCGTCTCCTCAGCCATGTGCATGTAAATAAATGTTGGGAATAAAGACTCGCTCAGTTGTCGTGGACGAGAACCACGTCTTTGAGAAATGTCACGAAAGATATGTGTGCCCCCTCAGACTGTGTCACCGGACAGTGGGCTTCTTTGAGACGGCCCAGACCGTGTTTCTTTTTCTTTTTTTTGCCGCTCAGAATCCTTTTCCCCATCGCATCTATCTCATTGCACATGAGGAGTGGCAGAAGGTGTCACTAAAATCCGTTCGTGCAACTTTCTTACAGTACCCGTGCACTTTCTTACTGCGGACCCTGCTATTAGTAGAGATGTACTGATCGCTTTGGCTACACAGCAAGAAACACCAGCCACTCGAGAAGAAGCCGCGTGGCAAAGAAATCTAGGGCAGCAGCGTCTCGGTATTTATATATGCCAAGACCTCCCCGGTCGGCGATTCGCGATGCACTGGACACTTATGTAATCCAGCACATCACAAGAAGATAGGCGGCCCGCGGCTGCGAGCAGGACGATATAAAAGCACGAGCAAAGAAAACAAAAAGGGATCTTCCGTCTCTCCACACGCGCTCCCGATCTTCACTCGATAAGCTACGAACTTGAAAAACGGGACAAAGCGAGTTTATGGACCACGGCGCCCGGGGGCGCTCTGCGAGAGATAACAGACAGCGGCGCCGCCTAGCGGCATGCAAAGGAAAGCCGGGGGGGGGGGGGGGGGGCGTCGCGTACGGAAAGAGACCGACCGGGTCACTCAGAAAACGACGCGGCCCACAGCGACGCCTTTCCTCAGCATCCTCTCCATATTGCCATTTTGATTCCCACGCGCAGACACACGCACGCTGCCACGTGTACGTGCATGCAACCGCATACAGGAGCGGCTGATCGCGCACACAGAGGAAACTCCGAAGCCAATTGGTCGAGGCAGCAATACATAGCTCGGCAGCGCTGTTACGTGTCGCTGGAAAAAACGGTGCCGGTGCGCCACGCGTGCGAGATAACGCGAGATCTGCTCTCGCGTCGCTGGCATTTAAAAACGCTCGGGCGTCCAGACCGGTCTTGAGCCGAAATCTTGCGAGTTATTACGGCCGGAAGAGAGAAGGGTTGTCTGGGCTGTTATGGACTGTAAACTGCAGTGTACCGAAGAGACTGGATCTCGATCCACAGTGAGGTGTTTACGAATAATAATAACAATAAAAGGGTAGCGCTCATGAAAGTCATACGAAACGCCCCGATTCACTAATCCACAGAAGTTGATCGCGAGAGCACTTCAATGGGAGGGCACACTGAAACGCGAATAGGAAAAGAAAATTCTGACGATAGCCGCCGGCTTATAATTCGCATTGCACGGCTTCCACGGCACGTAGTTCGTGCGCGAAACATTGGTGGTGGAGGTGCGAATCTTCGATCCACGGAACGACTTGCGACACGCGTGATTCCTGGTCCAGAATTTAATAGGCCATGTATCGGCAGCCATCTTGGTTTCGGCGATGCGTGCCTTTCATTTCGTCTCGTCGTGCGCGGAAGGAACTCTTTCTTTTCTTTTTTTTCTAAACACGTCCCGAGACAGGCACGTTTCGCGCTCACATAGTATAGCGATGCACTGTTGCTGCGCTGCACTGCAGAGCAAACACAACTGGCGCTCTACGGTGGCTTTCATGCGTGTCGTTTCCGGCGTTGTCGAATCGAATTACTAGGACACAGCACCGTTGCGTGTGATGCGTGAGCAAACAACGTGGTACCAGGCGTCCGCACTTTGTTCTACATCGCGTATTTTCGTACGGCTTGTGAAATCCAGCTGGGCCACAACGTTTACGCTGTCTCCCCTTACAGACCGGCACAGAACTACAGACCGGCACATTACCGCACGGCACCCTGCTGCACGCCATCTATCCCGCCAGCTACAACTGCACCTTCTGCTCTGAGCCCGATACCCGCTACCACGTGATATGGGAGCGGGGGCGCAAAACCCATCGATACCAGCTATCACCGGACTCACCGTCGAGCCGAGGGAGTCTACGCTGGCAAGGCAGAGAAGAGTCCTGAAGACCAGCATCGTTTCACGAACAGCGCCAAGCTATCGGATCAGGGCCACGGCATCCATACCTACGCCGACCGCCTCTGAAGATTCTTGTGTCGGCCAACTTTTATAAACAAAGTTTATTCCTCTTCATCAGACCACCTAGTTCTCTGCCGTCCTGTATTGGGCTTCCGTTCCCTTGGCATCCATTCTGTAAGTCTAATCGACTACCGAGTGTCCACCCTACATGTCACATTTTCTTTTTCACCGTAATGTAAACTACAATATGTTACCCCCTTGCTGGTGAAGCAGCGCACTGACACGGACACGGTGAAGACACACAAGGAAAGACGACACTCACTGCACTCGCAACTATTCTATTTTAGAACACATACCTTGTATTTATATACCTGCGCACCCTCAGGCGTCAAATATAATCAAGGCAAGAATAAAGGCATTTTTAAAAAAATCATTTGCCCGTGCATAGTCGGGCGTCAAAGATATGACACCTGTCTATCATGGTGTGTAATCCTATCGTATTTGTTGCATTCCGAACAAAAAATTTTTATTACACAATTTTATTTTCTCTTCCTTTAGTGTTCTTCCAAAAAGTCAACCTCATCATGGCTTAGAAGTACAGATAGCTGATTGATACAACCATCTCGCCTCTTGTGAATTTGAAAGTCTTCGATTATTTCCCTGGCCAGCTGATCCTTATGGTGCGATAAAACTTTAGTATCATTGTAAATCGGCCAGGACCCATGTTGAGAGCAGTGCCCTTTAATGTGGGAATGAGTGCTTCCTACCAGTGACCTTTTGTGCACCAAAAAATTACTATATATATATATATATATATATATATATATATATATATCGTGTGTAAAAAAACGGCGAATTGTCCTACGCAATTCCATCCCGGAATTTGCTATAAACATTGAAAACCCTCTCCCCGTTGGGGCAACCCCATTGGGTTTTAGCCACACGAACACATGCAGGGCCGTATGCGAGCTCCTTGGTGACGCAAGGAGAATACCTAGTTAATGTACTGATTTATTCATTATTATTTTTTTAAATTCCAATTTACGTTAATTTACTGATTTATTATTTATTAATTCACAAAATTCCAAATAAACTGAATCAAATTTATTGCCTTCCAACTTGCTCTCCTTTCAAAAACACGTTTTCCTATAACCGCTTTCCGTTTAACCCCCGGCTTCTTGGCCAATCCTCCGTAGTGGGTACGCGCCATGGCATAGGAAGCAAGCAGGCAAGCAGCCACGGGTGAGAGCTGTAACAGCTCAGTCCCCACAAGCGGCATTCGTTGCGTCCGTATACGGCGTGTACCGCATCTCAAGCCGTTTTTATACAACTTAAATATGCGATGTAAGTGAGACAAAGCGCTTCGCTGAGACCTGTCACGCCGATGTTACAAGTACTGGCGTTCACGCACCTGTAAGGCGCATTCCGGACTTTGGGCGGATGCCCACTTCAAATGGTGCGGCTGGACAGCGAACTGGCGAGCGAGTTACCCTGAACATGTACCCACTCTGCTTTGGCACGCTTCGCAAACACTTGTGGTGCCATGGTTATAAGTTCTGTTGATACACTATCGTAGTATATCAATAGTTCTATTGACAAGAAAACACGGCCTGTGAGTTAAACACACAAAGACACATACGAGAGCGCAGGGATCACGTACGTATACGCGAGCACGCGAGATTGCGATAAACTTCATTTGCTGGAGTCCTTCTGTGCGTGTCCTATAGTGTGCCTCATCGATAGGCCGTGTATTCGAGCGCGCATACTCGCACACTCTCCCCACCGTTTCGGAGTAGCCTACCTCACCGACCTCTTAGAGCAACTCCACTTATAGTAAGCGTCTCTCACTGTATTGGCCGCGAGATCGACCTATAGGTGGCAGCACCGTCGCCCCGTTAGTGTGGATGCGTCGCCCGTGCGGTGTGCGGAAGTGTAGGGAGCTACTGTTTTCATTTCGCGATTCTGTGCTCCATGCCCGCAGAAAACGCTTCATTTACCATCGTGGGATTTTGTTCGCTTCCGCAGTGCAGCACATATTGCACAGAGCGGGGGATAAGCTTTCACTACTATCCCGTTGACGCGGTACGTCGCCGAGAATGGCTCGTCAGGCTTCGGAACGGCAAGGCGCCTTCCAAGTATGCGATGGTGTGCAGTAAGCACTTCGACGATGGTGCGTTCACGCGTTCGCTGACGAAAAAGGATGGCGAGTAGTCCAATATGATATCACGTTTGGGAATCCTAATCGGCAATCTGGGCATTAATGTTGGCTGCATGCGTAGTTGCTGTGTGGTTGCTGTGCGTGTGAAGATCGTTGCAGTCCGCGAAAGTTCATGTCGGCGTAGCCTGGGATGCCAGTAATGAGTTGCCTGTGCTTTTATATACTTCCGCAAGTAAATTTACCGTGTGTCCACGCATGCAATTTATTTTATAAACTTCACGCGCCGCCTGCGCAGTGAATTCAAGGTTCGCGCTCAGCTGCGAGTCCGTTTAAACGACCGTCACCGAGCGTGACTAGTTGTCACGTTTTCCGTTGTCTTTCCTCAGCCATGGGAACTGTTCTCTGTGTTCAGAAGTGTAAATACGAGCACCGAAACACGGCAAGTGTGTACGCATGATCTCGTACAGATTAAACAGTGTCGTTTCGCGAGCCAACAGCGGATGGTCCATTAAGCGACGAACGAACATGCGCGAGCGAATTTGTTGCTACTGCTCATATTGATATATTTTTTTCTCTATTTTATAGGGGGGCGGAAAAAATTGAAGCCCGATGCACTGCATTCAAGCACCACTGCAAATTCAAGGGCCTTCATGCGAAAGTAATTAAAGGGATCTAATGATTATGATACAACATAAATTATACGTTGCATGCTTTCTTTGAGCTTCGTGTAACGGTTGCAACTGGTTATAAAGCGACTCGAAAACATATTACAATGGAAGTAACACTCTGAAACTAACTCGCGATTTCGTAGGTCTGGCTAAAAACAAAAATTGATAAAGCAGCATAAGTTCTCTAAATTTATCGCATAACGTAAACACATCGCAAATCAGCGAGTCAGCTTAGTGTGATGTAATGTAAACAAATCGCGATACGCGCCGCGACCAACTACATCCGAACAACTTGAGGCAATACTTTACCCTGCAGGGCATGTGCAGTTCAATTCTGCTATTTTTGTCTCGTCGGTCAAATTTAGGTCGACTCGGTGTGGGTCTTTACTAAGCGCGGACGACTGCAGCACGAATGCGATAACGTGCACAGGACCGTCAGAGCAGCAGGTGGAAGCGATGGCACTACACTCAATGATGTGGCCCGCCGCAACGACTTGGTCGCCTTCGACGAGACACCTGACACCGTCCCTAACATGGTTGAGAATTGTGCTTAGAGGCAAGGGTGCTGTAAAACGGAAAAAAAAACGCATGTTAACCTCACAACACGTTGAAAGGAGACGAGCGCACATGGTGTGGTCGCGTTAAGCAAATGCTTTTCGTATCAGTACACTAAAAACGTACAGCGATTTACTTTACGAATTTCCGTTACAAAAATGAAAGAATAACAGGTTGAGAGGTTACTAACCATCGAACAAACCGTCCTCGTCAACATCCATCGTGATTTAGCGAACTACGATCGCTGCACACTGCGGCTGGAGCGGCGACGAGCCACCGGCATCCACACTTGGGAGCTTCGTCACCTCGCCGCTAGGAGCCGACTCTGTTCGATCTCGAGGCCAATAGTAAGTCAACCGGTTTGCAAGAATACAACGGCACTCTACTGTATACACAGACAGACGGAGGATTTCGGCTGACTCTCGTAACGCCCTCGTCGTCGCAAACGATGCGCCGAGCGCGCGCGTCTTCTGGGAAAAAAAAAAAAAAAGTGGGGGGAGGGGGCGTGAGGGCAGAGAGTCCTGTTTGTCCAGCAAAAAAGACAAAACGGTCCGGGGAGGCACAGACTGGTCATTACCTTGGAAAAGCCGCGCGGCTCCTTCAAGCAGGTCTCACAAAAAAAAAAAAGCGTGCAGCTCTACCGAAGCAAGAGGTGATGCCAGACTGTCGAAACAGCGAGCTCGAGTGGCGCTTGAGTTCCCCACCGAAGACTCGCAGACGAGTTGAATAAGCGAGGGAAGAAACAACGTCACTTGTTGGTGCGGCATCGGTGCGACTATGCAGCTACAACGACGAGCGTTTGAAGCCCGTGGTTTCTTTCTGGACAGTGTCTGATTCCGCCATGGTGCCTAATTTGGCCGCGTTCGCCCGTTTGAGCGAATCAGAGAGCCCGTTATCATTCCCACACCCCGCCAGCGAATCGGCGCAAGCAAATGGCACATATGACATGTGCGAAATGACCTCACTCTCAACCCGAACAAAGCAAATACCAGTGTGGACGGGTTTGCGGTCGCGCTTGGTGCAAATTGTTCCGAAAATAAATAAATAAATAAATAAATAAATAAATAAATAAATAAATAAATAAATAAATAAAGTGCAGTCCGCGTCGCCAGAGTGAATGTGGCAGGTGTACGCCACACTGACATACCGGTGCTGCGGTATTCCGGGGCATACATTGAAAAATGAAAAGTGCATTTATTTTTTCTACAGACAACTTGCCCCTATTTCTTCCAATTAAGTGCAAACAGAGTCTCAATTAGATACTTTACCAGCTTAAATTGGTTTGTACTGCTGCTATCAATTGCCCCTTTTCACAATGTCGGCATCTTATCTCTCATGCTATCTCTATGGTACATATGGTACAGAAGCAGGCGGCATTGCGTAGTTCCGTAACCCTACTGTTCCTACTGTTCCGTTATCATGCGTTCCTTCGCAAAGATTTTTAGCACACGGGAAGGCTAGCCCCTGTATTCTCAAGCGATCTCCCGCTGGAAGCAATCACTCCACTCCACAGAGTCGAGCACAACGCCGTCCCTCGACTGAGGAAGACCGCTACGATTTTTAAAAGAATTATCGCGCAATGTCAACGAAGCATAGTGGCCAATTCTGTCAACAGGCAGCGTTGCCAACCACTATCTTTACAGCAACAGCTTGGTGACGCAACCCACCGCCCCGTTCCAAAGGGGACGCTCATAAGATCCATCCATCCATTGAGCGAATGAAAAAAAAAAGAAAAGAAAGAAAAATCAGGGAAGTGATTGATAGAAGCGAACTCATTGCAAGCGTAGGTAATAGTACAATACTGACACGTGTACTTGTTAACGCGGTCACCCGATAAACAAGTACACTTGGCAATATAGTGATGGAGGCTTTAAATGCATAAGTGAAAAGATCGAGATCAGATAAGCAAAATGCTAGATAGCCATAGATGTAGTAAAGCCTGACTAAATCAAGCAGGCTAGTGGACTATTTGTCTCCGCCCAGTTTCAAAGGGAATGCCAACAAACATCATCATTGTCATTGCGTCGAGTAGATGTGTTGAGCGGAGAAACGATCTAGAATGATGATGATTTCAGGCGTCCCCTTTTAAACGGGTCGATCACCTAGTATGCATGAGTTAATCATGTATGCTACACATGTTTTTCATTCTAGCACCTTGTATGCATCTGCTTAGGCTTTCTTTTTCTCTTTTTTTTAACACTTCCACGTCTATATTGTACCGCTACCTATGTCTCATCAGTTCCTATCAGTCTCTTCCCTGATTTTTTTCACCAGTACTCTAAACGACTCTAGCTTATATCGACTGCTGACCGGCTGATGCTTCCATCCACTTTAAGTCCAAGCGCTTCTAGGTGTACGTTACCTACTGGTTTCGCCGGGTGAATATGCCTAAGCATTCTATTAGGATGCGCTGAGTGGTCTCCGGATTTTTTGCTGGAGCAGACACACGCCTTATCTTGTTGCGAAGATTTGCTCCCGCATGTCTTATGGCATGTTTAAGGCGCGTACTGCCCTTTGTGTTATTGTACAGATTTTCCCTTCTAATGCCTTTCTTGCCATTCTTGTAAATCTCCATGTTCTCATCTGTTTGAATTCTTTGCATTCAATTCGCTGTCTCTGTTTCTCTCACCTTCCTTTTGATAACTCCTGGCTGTCTATTTGCACTTTCAATTACCCCGTATTTTGTTGCCAACTTTCTTGCCTTCTAGGTCCGTTCTGTGTCCACGCTTTTGAGGTAGAGATACTTGTGCAATTTAACAGCCCGCTTATTTTCATCCGCGTTGCTGCGCCTTTCTTCGACTAATAAGAAAGTAGATCGCAGCGTCACTCCTCGATAGAAGTGGTCCCTGCGATTTAAGATCAACCGTGGCAGTTCTCGAGAAATTATGGTGTCTTTGTCTGTCGAGAGGAGGCGTTGTGCTCGACTCGGTGGAATCGAGAAAGAGCTTCGAGTCGAGGATCATTTGAGAACACGGGGTGTTAGACTGTCTACTTTCTCCTGACACGCGGTGACAGACAGTAGTTACCCGTCCCGAGCGCTTGCCGGTAGCCTTCTAAACGCAGCCACGGCAAAGTGAAACGTGTGCCCGCTGCTTTGTTTCGTCGTGGCGCTGCTTTCTTTTACTGCCTCAACACCTTGTTTTACTCTCTTGCTCGTGTTTTGATGGTTGCGAGAGAAGGAATCCAGTCTTTCGCGGCCACTTCCAAAGGCGGCTCCTGGAAGGACGCCGCTTCGTCCGCATTCCAGAGGCGAGAGCCTCGAGGCATACGAGCAGAAACATAAATATGAAGAAACGCGTTGTTCTCTCCGAGGTTAGAGTAGACGCCCGTTAAAGTAACATCGCATATATAGCGAAAGCCAGCGTGTAGCAAAACGGGAAATCGAGTCAGTCTAAGATTACTCCCTATACGCTATCTGAAGCAAGTGAACAAAAAGAGAGAAGAAACAGTTTCGATGGGCTGCTTTGATTTGTCTGCCCACCACGTACAACCGCCTTAAAATTTTTCTGTTCCTTTCATCGTAACAAAACTGCCTATTCCTGCTTAAATACATCCTTGTGTCCCTCAGAATGCATATTAGGTGTTACATATTGGCTCAATCGCAGAACTCGAGAAGGCGCTTACTATAATTCTTTTACCGTTCAAGATAAGAATTCACTCTCGGCACTTACTGTGGGAGAACTAAGCATAGGTTTGTCTCATGAATAGTCGCAGCCACCATAAGACCTAATTGTGTATTGTGTCTTGCAGATGAATGAATGAAGTGTTAATCACTCGTAACGGTGGCACCGTGGCCATAAAGAAATAAGTAGCTGCGAAAGAAGGGGCACGAGGCATTTTCAAACGTCGCTCGCTACCAGCACTATAGCCCCTGCTAAATTTGTCCATGATGCCACTGTCCGTCGGCGTAGAAGCACCCGTGAAAGCAGGCGGCAAAGAATTGTCGGTTTGACAGCAAGGAGTTAACACGAAAGCCGTCTGCACTGTTTGGAACCCTAAGTCGAGAACGCTACAGCGGCTTTCTGAAAAGTAGTATTTGCCTTGAAAGCTGTTTCACAAAATTGACACAACCTGGATCAGCTGCATGCTTCAACAGAATGAGCCGCCGCAATACAAGAAAAGAAGGAAAATAACGGCATATGAATTACAATAGGAGTGAACAGCAATCCGGCGTCGACCCTATTAGCATAATTCCAAACTTTGTCCAGGCGAAGTACCTGAATCGAGCGAGGCCTGTCCATAACAGCTAACAGTTATCGCCTGTGTGAACCCCTATCAATGGCTGCCAGCAATTATCGGCAACATTGGCGCGAGTTACGTGCACACGTACAAACCAGCAGCCAGTTCCGGTTCCGTTAGCGGCAGGCAGCTACAGTGGCAATCCCCTGGAAACACCCTATTTATTCTAACAACATTCTCAACGCGCATGCGCACGAAATAGGTTGCAAACATTAAAGTCGCCGATTTCCGCCTTCAGAAGGCAAAAAAAAAAAAAGACTCCAAGCTGAAGGCAGGCGGGCGTCGGCGAAAAAAAAAATATGAAAGACGACAACCCGAACACACAACGCTCAGGAGTGTAAATAATGGTTTCGCAGAAAGCGAGCGACGAGTTCCGTTGGGGAGTACACAGGGCCCAACAAGATTGCAGCGGGTCCGGATTGCGCGCTTTAAAGGACGCCGCGCCCGCTCGGTGAGAGCCACCATGACCGCGGGTGCATCTCTCTCGAGTTGGGCGCGCGTGATGAGGTTGTTGCCTCTTGCTGGGCCGCAAGCTGCACGATCAGCCGGCCAAAGCCGCTGATCGGCTCCTAACGCGTACTGCAGGGGCGAGCACGTCACTGAGCAAACGCCCCCCACCCCCCCTTCTTTTTCTTCTTCTTTTTCTTTTTTTTGGTTACGGTCTTCTCCCGCTGGACTCGAGTGCTGCACGCAACGCGTCACGGCAGCGCTGCGTGAGTGTAAGCGCTTGTGCGAGGGGCGAGGCTTAGCGCGTGACGTGAGAGAGATGTCTGCGGCTCGCTAAGGACATGCCGTAACGAGGGAATCGTAGGAGCTAAAAGCCGAAGGCCTTAATATTTTGCACATGTCAAGAACAAGAATTCTGCAACAACAACAACAGCATATGCTCAGCAGCAGCCTTAGCTGCGTGGTGTTCTTCACGCCACCGGCTTCGCCTAACTTCTTCCACCGTATACTTATACAAAAGCTTTAGTTCAACGAACTTCATGGAAAGAAGACAGTTTAAAGCTTCTTTATTTTCTCTTGAGGTAAGTTTATTCTCGCTGTTTCTTAGATACACATCTAACTGCTAACAATACTTGTTGTCGAGCTATAGCTGGTGCATGTTAAACAATAGTAAAGAGAGATAGATAAAGCAAGAGGAGGAAATGCTGGGAGATCGAACATTGCGCCAAAAACACGATCACAAGACAGGATCACGATCATGTCTTTATGTCATCCGCTCTCTGTGATCGTGCTCTTGGCACTACATTCACTATTGTTCGACCTGCTAATGTTACGCAGGCACATGACCGTAGCGCCGTTTCGAGCGTTAGCAATTACGAAGCGTAAATAAACTAGTTGAGAGTGTAGCGTTTGTCCGTTATTATTCTCGCCAACGTTGTGATTGCACTATACACTTCGAATGCAGCGAAGTATGGACCCGTCCAACTCGAAGGAGCAAGAGCTGTTACATGCAACAACCCTCGCAGCGCCCACCTCGGCTCACTGCGGAACGGCGACCGATCATAGAGGACCGATCTCGAATACGACGCCTCGCCGCTGCGTCGTTTTTGTTCACGTGCTCCGGCGTTTAACGAGGCGTTGTACGCCCTCTCCTCAAACGCCCCCAGGACTGCGTTCCCCTATTCTTTGCGAGCTGCAGCCCGTTGCTCTCGGCGAGTCGAAGAGCGCGCGCGGTACGATGAACTGCGCTCCGCTGGAAGCATGTGGGAGGAGGGTGAGAGAGGAAAAGAATTCCGGGGAGTAGGGGGAGGGAGAGGGAGAGAACGGGGTGCTCCTTGAGGCGGACCTGTCGGAAGCGGCCTTCTCTTCTGGGCTCCCCGTCGCGAAGCGGTGTACGCTCCGGTCGTAACGGGACGGAAGCAGGAGATGCTTCCTCGTAGTACACGAGCTTTAAAAGACATTCTCGTTTCTCCGCATTTTTCTTTTATTGCGCGTCTATCTTTACTTTGTTCTTCGCCTCTCTGTTTTCCTTTTTTCTTCTTCTCTCGCGCGGCTCTGTCTTGCTTCACTGGCCTTGCGATGATCGGCCGGTTCGGTGGCGTCCCGGGTCCCGCTGTGTCTCGCCAAAGCCGTGCCGCGTTGCGAAAGCTGGAGCAGCGGGAGGCCCGTACCCAACATCCCAGCGGAGTCTAAGACGTGAGCGCAGCACAGAGCTGGAATATGTTGACACTGTACTGTAGGTGTGCGTGCTAATTGTTGAGCAAGCTGCGCCAGCGCTATGGCGTACAGTACGCGCGCGTGCGAAGCAGGCACGATAGAAAGAGGCGGATAACGCGAATACAAACGCTTGTGTTGTTCCTCGTCTTCTTTCATCATCATCATCATCATCATCATCATCATCATCATCATCCATAGTGTAGCGAGTATGCCTTTTCGATTTATTGGTTGATTGGTTCGATTTAACGACAGAGTCGGTGAGGCAATGAGAGTCGCTGTTGCGGGGGGTCCCTTCCGGAGGGGTTAATGTGGGCTAGCTGACGTTCTTTGAGGTGCACTTCATCTGAGCACACGCTTGCTCCTGCACACCTTCGCCGGCGGAATGCGGCTACCACGACGGAGTATCGACCTCGGCCTTAGAAACAGATGCCGCACCTACGTAACAGTGGCAGCAGTTACCTGCTACCCACACGCATAGGTTCAAGCAGTGAGCCTGCCAAACCAAAGTATTCCTATCCCACGTCCTATTAACCATTTTTTTTTTAAATAAAGGCGTGCTTTCAGGTTGGTTCAACGCACCTGACGCCCGTGCCACGCGTCAAGTACAGATATTTATAAATTTTGGCGTGATATATGGCGAAATGGTTCTGTACGTCTTGGAGAACTGTGTATCTGTACATCGTCGATCTGTGCTTGGAAAACCTTGGGGCTTTTGTTTCACAGCACTACACAGCGCAGATCGCAGTTTGCTTTCTTGCCCGCCCTATTTCTGCGGTGAAATGCGACAATGTAGGGAAATACGAAACGCGCACAGCCGCTGAAAATCCTGTTTGGAACGCGCATGCGCGCACGTGTCACACGCACGCCGACACCCGAGCGTTTCTCCTTGAGTGCGCAACTCGGAAGGACGCGGCCTCGTCAACGGTCAGAGGAAAAGACGAACATCAAAGTGCCGCGCGCGCCACGCGGTGAGTAGTTACCTTTTTAGCAGACGACAGAAACTGGCCGTCGCCCCCGAGATTTCCGCATGACAGTTCGAAATACGAAATCTACAAATATGACGTCCAGGGACGGTTCGAAGGCGAAAGCGAGAAACTGTAAAGGGAGAAACAAATAAATACACGAAAGAACTATTCGAAGAGCTAAACCGTACGACCTTTCGAGCTGTTCGCAGGGTCAACGATCGTAGGAGACAGTCGAAACAACGACGCGCCGGTCGGTGAGGAAACAGACGACACGGAAGAAGTGGAAGGGCGCCATTGAAGACGAGGAAGCGCCAACATGAGGAGTCGGTCTGCCGAAACAGGCTAGCACGCGGCGGGGGGCGATCACTTCGATACAACGTGCGCGACGGACTGCTCGCGGGCGTTTTTTTCCTCGCTCCTCATCTGCCAATCACATGTGCGGCGATAACTTTCCCTCTTCATCCAGTTTTACAGAGGTGACAACTCCGGCTGCAGCTGATGCGTCACACTTTCCTTGAGCCGAGAGCTGCATCGCATACAGACGCCAGGGGGCGCATACAGTAACAAACTAATACAAGCTAACACGCATCGCCCTTCCCACGAAGCCAGTAACAAGATAGCAGAGCGGCGAATAGATGTGCGCCTCTGTCCTCAACAAATCAGTTGGACGTTCCGCCTACGTCGCTCACGTTTTCTGTCGTTGACGAACGCCTTGCTTTAGCGGTAAAAATATGTCGGCCAGAAAAATACCAGCTAGATATATTCCCCTTCATTTCAATTCAATTCGACTTTTAGTTCTTCGGCGAGTTTTGTCAACTTTACAGATCCTGAATACCATGCGACAACTTTACAGGGGAACGTCAGATCGACCATTTCATGCCTAACATATTTGGTGAGCACCTATCCAGCCACTTCCAGAATAATGCCTGATGCAAAACATTGTGAAACTCTATGAAACAAGTGAACCCGCGACACGTAGACATACTGACAGCGACAACAACCGCCATACCAATATTGCCATTCGATCGGTGACTACTCAGTGGCGCTGCTATTCGGGAGCGTTTGGCGTTCAAAATTGGAGGTTGGCTCCACAGCCATACTTACGACTGATATTGCGACGCACTTACATAGCCAATTTTTTTATGAGCGCACGAAGACACGAAGTGCATAGAATATACTTATCGCATTTCGTTTTATTTCTAATGGTGGCGGCGACTAATCTGACACGAAAATAAATTATGCGCCTAGTTTTGGTTACTTTTGAAATCAGTTTTGCATCCTTTTCTTGACTACACACTAATTTACACCTCCGAGGGTGGATTGGATGTCGAAACACCCTTTCCGCACCCTTGCTCCCACTGAAAATTTTAAACATGGAGGTACACTCTATAACATCCCTGGTGCCCAACGGCAACACTGCACCCAGCCGTTTATACCTACCAGCGCGCTTTACTAATACCGGTGTCACACGACGCACTTTTGATCGCGTTCAAGCGCCATCCGGATAAAATTTCTCGGTCGTGATTAGCTCCTTTGCGCAAGCTGCGTGAGGGAGCCAATCGCAGCAGAGAATTTCAATCCGGATCGAGCTTGATCGCGATGAAAGTGCACCGTGTGACACCGTATAAAGCACATTAGAGATACTGTTCACGCTTGCAGCAATGTTCCAATCAGTACTGTTTCAAGAGGTAAACGAAACGTTCTAAATGTCATTGTTTTCATCGATGTTCTGGCATTTGATGCACTATCTTGGCGCGCGCAATTGTGCACACGGCGTCCGAAGGGGTTACGAAAATCGAATAAAGAAGCCCGCATGAATGCGCACGCTCTCTCTCTCTGCCAGCATTTAAATACAAACGCCAACCGCCGACCCTCTGTGCGTGCGCTTGATCGCGCTATCACGTTTGCACGTTTGCTCGTCGTCATTGCCTTTTGAGGAGCCAGAGACAATAATTGCGCGCTCGCGTGCGCATAATCTTCGGCCTGTGTCCCTCTGCACGCATGCACGCACGCGCAAGAGAGTACGCGGGGGGATGGCGGGGGGGGGGGGGGGGGTGTCGCGGTGACGTCACGGCGCGATCCAGACGAGCAGCCAGGCGGGCCGAGCAGCCAGCGTGAGCAACGGGGTCAGGGACGTCCTGTCAACTGGACTGAGCCATGGATGCCGCGCGCGAAACACACACGCTCGTTTCGAATGAGCCCGCATTCCGACGTTCAACGCTACATAGCGGCCCGCCGTTCACCCCTACAGTGCGCATGCGCCGTGGTCCTTGGATATTACGCGTAAACACTTAGCAGATCACTCGAGCTCGTGGCCGGGTTAATAGAATTAGCCTTAATTATGGCGCCGGAAGAGTTATCGCTACAGATCTCGGGCTCCGATATTGCAGCACATCACGATAGATCTGTAATGGATTCCAACGATCGGCCCGGAACGATGACCGCATCCTGCGGTGGTAGCTCAATGCACGCTATGGCATTGCGATGCCGAGCACGAGGTCGTGGGTTCGATTACCAGGCCGCATTCCCATGGAGGTCGCATGCATACACGTCCGTGTGCTAAGTGGTTGTGGTTGTTCGCTTACAAAATGCATCGTACATTGAGTATCCTGTTCGTTTCTCATATTTCTTGTATACATGTTTTGTTTCACGAAAACAATATTGTCTCGTGACTATTCCAGTTGATTTCAGTATGTATGTATGATACATGTTGCTGCGTACGGCCTGCGTGCCGAATTGTTGCGGGAGCAGAAGCCTTCGTCAGGCCACATGGCCTTTAGCTTCTGCTTCCTTTCTGTTGTAAACAGGAGAAATAAAATTCATTCATTCATTCATTCATTCAAGTGGCACAGAACATGTTGCAAGTCTGCAGGGGCGTTACGTTTAAAGTACATTGGCGAGTCCGTCAGTTTAACCTTGCGCTTTAAGTAGCTCGTGCAGGTCACGTTGAGTCTTATGCGGTGTAGTCACGCCTGGTCTTGTCTTTTGAGGCCTCGCGGCATGTAAAAGTCACACGATGGATCAATTTTGTATAGGGTTCCGTACTGATGGCTTGCATCTTTCCAAAGGGATCGCGGGAAACATCAAGCGTGTGCAGACTCCAGTGTCGCCGCGTCTTTTCTCGAGAAAGGTATCTGGACCATTTCTCTCTAAGCATCGTGTCCAGCTCTGGCAGCATGGTCAGCCTGGACGTTACCAGTTACGAGCCAGTTACCAGCCGCAGTGGGCTGGTGACCACTGCAGAGCTTCACACGCATGGCTTCCGTAATGAGCCACGCTTTTTCCCGATCGCATTTTCCTTTCCCGAAAAAAGGCTCGAACAACGATTGTTCCTTCTTTCGACCTGATCCGTCAGTGCTTTGTCGCTGTACAACTTACTGCGCAACTTACTGACATTTCCACGAGGCTTTACTCACCGCGAGAATGCTTCCGGTAAGCGGCGACTGATCGCGAGGGTTACTACCAACGTACATATGTTTGGTCACGCGTCGCTGATGCTTTAGCTGTTGTCTGTTTAGAGCTATGTGCTTCTTTTTTATTCGCTATCCCGCACCCTTTGCTGCTGGGATATAGATGCTAATTATTGCCATGGGGAACATTAGGCGCGAACACGACAGAGATAAGGACAGATACAAGCACACGCACACAAAAGGAAGCACGACAGAAAGGACACGTCACACTACTAACTATGTCATTAGAAATTGAGCGTTGTCTATACCGACTAGATGATAGCAAGAAATAAAAGAAAAGAAAACGGAACTATTAGCCAATATAAACTATCGCATAGGTCGTTTTTCACGGTGTGTTCAAAATGAACTGCCTTACCAGGTGACCGAACGGCAAAGTAAAAATGAGTTGGTCGTGATTTCCTTCTTCCCACTCCCTTCCCACGATTTTTTTTTTTTACTTAAAAGCATATAGGACAACGTAGTAAGAGTCAGTCCGAGGGCTACGGCATTGCACAACTCAGTTCTTTCAGAAGGGTGTAACCCGACACATCGCTTCCATCTTGCATTGTAACGCCTCCTTTTCAGTCTGCCCTGTATCGCAGAGCTTGCGCACGAAATGAATTCATCGCCCGCTCGATCTCTGCACGCGCCTCGCGCAATGCCACGCGCTTGCGACACTCGGAGAGGCATACTGCAGCTCCCGAGGAAAGCATAGCGTTCGCACAGCTTTGCACTGACCCCTCGCCACCCTAAACGTGTGCGAAATACCCAGCATCGCCGGGCGAGCGGCTTAAATCGTTAAAACAACTCGATTCCCGGCGTCACAGTTTATATAAAGCAACGCAATGTCGCTAAGACGGGACATAGTACGAGCTTATCCCTCGGGTCGGTGTCTGGTTCACTGGCTATCATGCAGAGCCCTGCTCCTTTGCGTCCATCGTGCAATGTCGGCCAACCTCGTAAACCCTTTCGGAGTAAGTGGATCAGATAAGCGATCGCCCACGTGATAAGAGAAGGTTCGTTTGCTTCCTTGGGAAGTACGCGAATTCGCAGAGGCCGCGGTATACATAGAAACCAAACTCCCGAGGCCAAAACAGGGCATGGCTCGCCGGACCGCACAGATAGCGTTGCCCTCGGAGCATGCTCCTATTAAGAGTCATTTGTAGATCCGATATCGGCCAGCTGTGTAAAAGATACCGGGAGCGTTAAGGAACACGAGCACGAGCAAGCTAGGCCGAGAGGGATTATGTGCTGGGCACCTGAAGCAAGATACGCGATTTAATTGGCCCTCGCTTAACGACGGCTTAAACATGACTATACGTCACGTTGGCTCGGTGGTTACATCGAAGAGGTATTGGCTGGCGGACAGGCCACTATGCTTCAGGCGTGCTTTGCATGATGGGAGCGAATGCTTGCCGCGCCCTAATGTTGTCTAAACGGTCGCTACAACGAGTGGTGCCTGGCCCGTAGCACATGAAAGGGGTGCTTGCTGAATTACGAGTACGGTTGACGGTATTGCCAACTTTAAGTGCTCGATTAAAATAAAAACATAAAACAATATTGGACGCCAGCTTGAAGTAAACAAAAACAACAAAAAATTTCGGAAACAATCCTGCCAGTTCTGACAGCTTGTCAACGAGCCGAAGAGAGGGAGCAAACCAAAGAAAACGCAGAATGGTCAAACAGACCCATGTCCGGTTTGTTATTCCATGCAGGGGAAAGCGGGCGAAGGGATGGAAAGAAAGAAAGAAAGAAAGAAAGAAAGAAAGAAAGAAAGAAAGAAAGAAAGAAAGAAAGAAAGAAAGAAAGAAAGAAAGAAAGAAAGAAAGAAAGAAAGAAAGAAAGAAAGGAAACTCTGAAAGCCTGGTGGTGAGCATCGATACTATATCCATGTCGCTCACTGAGTTCTGTCGACTTCAGGAACTACAGTAATACTCTGTCCAAGAGAAAAAATGGCTGTGGCTTAGGTAAGGTTAAGCCCAGGATGCGAAGCATACTAGCCTTTATTTTAGTTGTTGAACCACTGTTTAGCCTGGTGAACTGCTGTTGCTTGGCTATATTTGGTTCGGCTAGACGAAGAAACAACTCATGCATTACTTCTTCGCCTTCAAGAGTGGAACGCGACAGCGTTCCCGTCGACCCGCCAAGGGGTGTAATGGTACGCCCACACTAGCGACAAAAACGCGCGCGACACGCCGCACGCGGCAAGCGACCGCGCGGCAGACGCGCGCGGGCAAGTCCACAGTCGCGTTTTGCGGCACGCGGCAGCGGTCCGTGGAGTCCCGCGTTGTCTCGTTCCATTCGATACTTCTCGCGACAACGCGCTCTCCGTTCTGCCCATTTCGTCTTTCATCGGAAGTGTCTGTGTGTTTTTGCGCCACTGCCGGCCACGCTCAGGCATGTCGGATACGGACGAGGAGCTACTGGTGACTGTGAACACTATAATACTTGTTTGTTCTTTACTTGTGCGACGCCGACGTGCCAGACAGCGGACGAGAAAGTTTTGAGTGCGGTACAGGGACACTGAGGGCCAGGCGCGCACTCTGCTTCCCCACCTTCACCAATTACTCACCTGTCATGCCAAACTGCTGTCCATAATGTGCCAGCGGTTGGCGCGCAGCTCCTTGTCCGACGCTCGATTTATCATAGAGGTACGCATATCCGCGAACGGTTTCCAAAAACGCCTCCATTGCGAGGCGAATTCTTCGTCGACGCCTCAGTGGCGGTGTGGTAAGGCTTAACAAAAACAGCCCCCTTGACTGGAAATGGCCTCTGAGATTTTACGGCGCGCGTGTCACTGTTCAGTCTCACAGCCCATAGATTATGATTCTTTGCTTATGGGACAGGTGGCGCCACAACAGCGCGGCTCGTAAAGCGGCTCGCTTCTGATTGGTGGACGTTTCGCGTCTGCCGCGAAAAATGGGTCTCGCACCCATTCGCGCGTTTGCCGCGCGTTGCTGCCGCTTTTCGTGAATCTTGCCGCGCGCGACAGCACCGCTCGCCGCGCGCGTTGTGTCGCGCGCGTTTTTGTCGCTAGTGTGGACGTACCATAAGACAATGGGCTACAGGGCAGCGACTACGCGCCCCGCATTGGACGCGGTGAGCGTCGAGCAAAGCAGCGTTCGGCGCGGCAACGAAATGTGCGCCTGAGCAAGAGACGCACGCCTTAGAAACAGCGCGTTTCTAAGGCAACACCGCATTCACTAGAGGCGCTTTTGTACCGCTTTGAAGCGTTGTACTCGTGGCTCAGTGGTAGCGTCTCCGTCCCACACTCCGGAGACCCTGGTTCGATTCCCACCCAGCCCGTCTTGCAAGAGTTGAGCCAAAGCCACTTCTCCTCTGTCGTGACGTCACGGTGTCACGTGATTTCATGGTCACCGCCGCGCCTGAGGAGCTGGGTTGAGCCCTCGTAATATGCTTCGCATAAAATAAAGACTGAATTGAATACAAGTATCGCCTTCTGGGCTGGTGAGGCACGTGGCCGTGGTCCAAGTACTCTTGTCACCGTGAATTACCTAGAATGCAGGAGAACTAACGTGGTGCGGAGTAGGAGGCGCTGGTGGCCATAAAAGGCAGCTCGCTCGTGCCTAAGATCACTTCACGCCTCAAGGCAAGCCATGAAACCGTTTTATTTTTATGCGAAGCATATTACGAGGGCTCAACCCAGCTCCTCAGGCGCGGCGGTGACCATGAAATCACGTGACACCGTGACGTCACGACAGAGGAGAAGTGGCTTTGGCTCAACTCTTGCAAGACGGGCTGGGTGGGAATCGAACCAGGGTCTCCGGAGTGTGGGACGGAGACGCTACCACTGAGCCACGAGTACAACGCTTCAAAGCGGTACAAAAGCGCCTCTAGTGAATGCGGTGTTGCCTTAGAAACGCGCTGTTTCTAAGGCGTGCGTCTCTTGCTCAGGCGCACATTTCGTTGCCGCGCCGAACGCTGCTTTGCTCGACGCTCACCGCGTCCAATGCGGGGCGCGTAGTCGCTGCCCTGTAGCCCATTGTCTTACACCCCTTGGCGGGTCGACGGGAACGCTATCGCGTTCCACTCTTGAAGGCGAAGAAGTAATGCATGAGTTGTTTCTTCGTCTAGCCGAACCAAATATAGCCAAGCAACAGCAGTTCACCAGGCTAAACAGTGGTTCAACAACTAAAATAAAGGCTAGTATGCTTCGCATCCTGGGCTTAACCTTACCTAAGCCACAGCCATTTTTTTTAGATTCTGGCGTTTTCTGCGTCCAAACCACGATATAATTATGAAGCACGCCGTAGTGGGCGACATCAGATTAATCATCCTTGGTTCGTTAACGTGCACACAATGCACGCTACAGGAGGGTATTTTTGTATATCGGTTTCATTGGATTGCGGATGTCGCATCTGGTACCGAACCCCTTGACTTCGCGCTCAACAGCGAAACAACACAGCCACTGAGCTATAGACAGCGGCGGTAGCTTAAATCAAGCAATACTCTACATCTAAAGACGGCCAAGACGCAAGACCCGGTCCGACACATGACGATGATGATGCTTTCTGTTGTCACCCCTTTTAAAACGTGGTGGCGACAAATAGTCACCTATAGCCGGGCAGCTCCGCCGACGGAGACAAGTACCATTGTCAAAAGGTTGGCCTCAGCGACACGCCTTGTTCTGCCGCCATTAATCACTTCAAGTTCGATGTTCCTGTGAACCTATCCTTATTTTGGACGCACACACATATATCGCAAGAGGTCTACAGACAGTGTAGTAGTAGTCTCGATCAATATATATGCAAGGACGGCGACCGGATATCGTTGGTCAACCACGAATTAACGTCAGACTTCAAACGGCTTCGGGAATTCGGCCCCGGACCAACTCACAGCAGCTCGAGCTCCAACGAAGCTGCACAGTTTCTGTGCGGGATAGCAAAGACAAACGTGCGGCAAACACACGCTTGCATGCGGAGTATGCACATGTTTACCGCCCTTCA
Organism: Dermacentor albipictus; assembly: GCF_038994185.2. Taxonomy (NCBI): domain Eukaryota; kingdom Metazoa; phylum Arthropoda; class Arachnida; order Ixodida; family Ixodidae; genus Dermacentor; species Dermacentor albipictus. Next base: position 11,625,414 of record NC_091829.1, read on the forward strand.
CCGAGAAATACATGCCGTCCTCCTTTCGGCCGGTTCGCTCACACGCACGTGCGCGCATTGTGCGAGAAAAGAGCGACGCGGCGCGGGAATCATGCGCGCACGTCTACGACCTTATCGAAGGCGGCGTGCCCGCATGCTTGCCACAGTTCACCTGAGGCGCATGCAGAAATGAAGAAAGAAAGAAACAAAAAGAGAGGGAGATGTTTAAAGTAACGAGAACCAGAGCAGCTAATACAGGAAAGAAAAATAAAGAAAATGTTGGGAAAGAAGGGGACAAGAAAAGGGCAGGATCACGAACTCCTTTCTCGAAGCGCAGCCATCATCGGAGAGCACCACGGCGGCGGAAAAGGCAGCAACACTTGCGCGCGCGCGCGCGATAGCATCGACACGCATGCTTGAGCGCACGCTTTCGGGGCAGCGGTTATGTTTCCAGCCGTCGTGCTGGTACGGTGCAGCGTACTCCGAAGGTGCGAGCCCCGGGACGCGAAAAAATCGAGTGTCGCTTCTCGAATGCTGCATGCGCGATACGACAGAACGGTTTCATTGTTCGGCACATCCATTCATACGCGTTTTTAAGGCGCCATACATACCGACACCGCGGGCGACGTGATATATAGCCGTTGGTTTTTCTCTGATAGAGGATCGAGTTCGACAACGGAGCGAGCTAGACGCCAGGTACCACGAGGAGGGAGTGCGGCTCCGTTAAGGCAGCTGGCTGTCGAGTGCGCGCGCTTTGCGAAGGCTCGGAGTTCCATCATTCTGACATCCATTTAGGTGCACTTCTCGCTGCTCGAAGAGACTGCGGCCGACGCACTTTTAAGGCGTCCATCTCTCCCTGCTCTCGAACGATACAGGAATGCGCAGCGTCAGCCAACTGGTTCAGTGACGAAGTTTACGAATATTCGTCACCAAAAAGTCTACAAACGCGCACTTTCCCGTTACCCGATAAGTTGTCATCCGCCAAGAGACAGGACATAGGGAGAGGTGCGCGACAACTGGCGCGTACCGTTCTAACGTTCGAGTTAGAGCGCAGCGAAGTAGCCTTCGCGCTGTACTGCACAGAAATCCACGAGCAGATTGCGTTCGTTACAAGCTGTTTTGTATACGGGCTGGTCGTGCGGCAGCTCGGCTGCGATCACGTTGCCGCTCGACACGACGTGTTTGGCAAAGAGGGGGGCGCTGCTGATTGCGGCGATGCCCCGGCTCATTGAGCAGCACGCCGAGAGCCCACGCACGGCCACGGCGAGGCATTCTTCCTCGTGCCGCAACCCTTCCCCTAATGAAGAGCCTCGTTTGAAGCCTTCGCGTCGCCTCGTCTCGGATGCCAAGTTTAGAACCTGCAGGTTCCTGGTGCACCGTGCGCCGAGGCATGTTGAAGGCACGCATGCTATGTGCGTTCACGGGCTCCAAGAAGAGAGCAATGCATGGAGCCACTGGTTCTCGAGGCTGCTTCGAAAGACGTCTTAATTTCGAAAACTTCTGCGCTTGAGGCAAACCTGGACAGCTGCGAAATAATGTGAAACAGAGCCAGTGCTAACATTCTTGCGTTTACGCGCATTTGCATAATATATTTCTGGGGTTTAACCTCTCAAAGCAACACTGGAGCTACGACGGACGCCGGGTTGGGGACCTGTGCTTCTTTAACCTGTATGGCATGCGAGCCTTCTTGCCCACCCAACCCTGATAGGATGCAGCCGCCACTTAATGTCACGCACCGGGCAAACAGAAATAAGAAATGAAAACAATATTGCACTGCGAATGGTACGTGTCTGTATGTCGTGCACTTCAAATGCGTAAATATCCATTCTCTTAAGACTCAACGAGACCAGGAGACGCTGCTACGTCGAATGAGAATTGGTGTGGCAAGTAACGGCAATACATGACAAAAAATGGACACGGGCATAATCCTGACTGTTGCGTCTTTCCTGCCCACAACACTGTCCACCATACGTTCTGCGAGCGCCCACAGAATGCGACTGAGCGGAACCCACTTCAGCCAACTGCATCTTATCTAGACTTCCGTCCTCTTTCAGAGGAAAGTTTTGGAGGAGCCCGAGAAGATGGCGAGAATGGGCTACGAATATAGCAAGACGAGTTTTAGACTTTTTGCGCGAAGCCGGTCTGGACTAGCGGCGGTGAATTATCGTTATGTCTGTCATTGACTGTTATGAGCTGTGCAATTTGTAGCTATATGATGCACGTATATAGCCTATGCATGTATACGCTTATGTGGTAATTCGTTGACAGAGCGGTTCGTGTGTGTGCGTGTGTGTGCGTGTGTGTGTGTACTTGCACTTGCACACTGCACTTTTCACGTGGTCCTCTCGCCGAATGCATTGGAAGCACGCTCGTCGCTCCAGTGTAGCGTCACAAAAGAGTGGAAGTATTTTCCAAAGTGATAGAGAACCCCGCCTACTTGTGTAATGTCTGCAGTAGAATATATATAACCGTACCTGCCAACTCTCCCGACTGTTTCGTAATGCGTACGAATTCGGACTCGTTCTACAATATTACGGATGTCTCGTCAAGTTTTACGAAAAACACACTCTGTTCGCTAAAAAAAATTTAAGGTATCTTATAATGGGGCTACCCATAATACTTGCGCCGGACTCATCCAAGATCGCGCCGTTATGCTTCGTTTATTCGGACACGCTCCTGAAAGTGGAGAAATCGGAAACAGCAATGTCGCTGAAAAAAGTCACTGTTCGTAAACACAAGGTGTTGCATTTCAATCTCTGCTGTTCCTAGCTTCCCACTTTATAACGTGCGGAAGTATCCCACGAAAGTCGTGTGCTCAGGTTAAACGTTTGGAAAATATGTGCTACGCCTTCCCCCTCCTCTTCCTCCAGCGGTATGGCTGCAGCATTTTGCGAATGTAAGCGTCCACAGGTTGGCATGTATGATGTAATACATGTGTGCTAAAATGAACGTCAAACTTGGAAGTCGAAGGTTTCTTTCACACGGAATTCTCTAGAAACCTGTTATAATTGACCAAGTGTGCGTGTAAGAAAGTAATTACAATAATGCATTTTCTTTCAGTCTAGCGGCAATGTTAATCATATTGTCGCCTCGACGCGTCTAAAGGAAGCACTTGCGCGCTATACGAGCGGCCTCATTTACTCCGCCGTTTATCTAGCTCGGCCGCGACGCTGCTACTTCGAGAAAAACCGCGCTTTCACAAACGCAGCAGGGGACTCATTCATTCCGGCGGGTTGCGGCCAAAATGTGCGGCTCGCGATACCACTTTCTTTTTTTTTTGTACGCTCTTTGCAATGAGAACCTCCAGCAACAACTCGTTCATATCACCGCCAGTCTTTTGCAAGGCGAGCGAGGAAACGCTGCGTACGATCGGGGAACGCCCAGCTACAACGCAGAAAATGTCCCGAGCTTATTTTTGTACTTAAACGGTATCCGTGGAAGACCTTGAAATCATGGTCGATGTCGGCTACTACTTTTTTTATTTGCTATGCAAAAAGAAAAACAAAAGGGCCGGGGGAAGAAGCTGTACTAATTAGAACGCTTTAAAGGGATCTGCTCTTCCCGCAGCTCAAAAAAGCTGTGACGTGTAACGTGCAAGTACAAAGCGTTAATTAGTACTCGTCACAGTGGTCGCAATTTGCCACACTTCTCACAAATTTACCTCGTCTTTCAAGGTCGCCCGCCGCGGGTGTGGCTCAGTGGTTATGACGTTCTGCTACTGAGCGCGAGGTCGAGGGTTCGATTCACGACCGCGCGATTGCCGCATTTGGATGGAGACGAAACACGAAAAAACGCTCACATACTTAGAATTCGGTGCGCCGTGAAGAAACAGATAGGCAAAATTGATCCGAATCCCTCCTCTACGGCGTTCCGCAGTGCGCTTGATTTGTTTTTCTTTTTGGTGCACGGTGCATCGCAAAACTAGGTAGATCAGGCACAATGTGCGTATGCGAACAGTCGAGTAAGGCTATTACCGCATTGTGGGTACGTGCCGTGACCCTCAGGCAACAACTACGCCAGAAACGACGGTATAATGGCACGGCGACTGCAAAACGATGGGAACAATGACGAACAGTCGCAACGACGATGGCGCGATGTACAAGGACGACAGCAGCCTGAACAACAGCCGATGATGGCTTCGACCACGACAAGTCACACTGAACATTTAGACACCCTTAAGAAAGGGTGTTTGGCTGAAGTAGAATCGAAATGAAAGAAAAAAATTTGCTCGTTATACTTTCCACGGTTTACGAGTTATTCATTAGCATTTCTACACAAATAACATCAAAGGAGTAACGATTCATCCTTAAATGGTCTACCATGAAATGCATGGGAGTGCATTCGAACCCAGGAACTTCACGTGGAAGCAGGCCACCCTACCCACTGCGCCACACAAGAGCCACGTATTCAAATATTGGTATAAATACCTATAAGTTTTTCAGAAACTCCAAATGCTTCATTTCATGAGAAACCTGGTACAAACTCACATCTTGCATCAACGAAAATGCGTTCGCTACGTTTGAAAACTAACGTTCCTATAGCTGCAAGGACAGCTTTAAACGGTAGCGAACCTGTGAACACCTTTCGTATATAGAGTGTTAATGCTTTCCTTAAGGTGTTAAATTCTTATTGTGCCCCCGTTGATCTTTTCGCACACACCCTTACAATACGGTGTCTTGAGTAAAATGGGTGCTAAATGGGTATAACGTAAAGTGAAGTTAACAAAAGAACATGCTTTTTAACACTCCAAGGGGTATTATTATTATTATTATTATTATTATTATTATTATTATTATTATTATTATTATTATTATTATTATTATTATTATTATTATTATTATTATTATTATTATTATTACGTAGACATTCACGGCATGGCGATCTTGAGGGCACGGAAGCCCGCGAATTCTGGGGATCCACTCTTTGTAGGATTGTGCGCGCCTTTTTGCTCGATCGTGTGGCCGGTTGGTCTGTCATTGCGCAGTTTTTCTCCGACTAGCTTCTCGGCTTTCTTTAATTTAACCATTCCCTGTGTGACTCTAGATGGGGGGGGTTCTTGGGCACAGCAGGCAGAATGTGTGCGTCCCACTTTGACCCGAGATACAGAATCTCTAAGTGTTGCTTGACGCGTGACTTACTTTTGTAAGCATACACCTGCCGTCACCATTCTTTCCTCAACAACAATCATGCATCGCCTTCATCCTTGTGACATCGCTGTGCATCCACCTGATTTTGACTTTGCCTCTCGACATAGCTTGTGAACAATCCAGGGCACAAACCTTAAAAAGAAACTGCATGGAAATAAACTTGTGACCTTTGCGGTGGACAAAAAGACATTCCATAAGATTTACACGTTGCATAGGATGAATGTAAACAAAATAGTACTCATCGCACTCTGCTGTAAAGCATTTATTCAGCCGCTTTACTTAAGCTTCACTTATATATATATATATATATATATATATATATATATATATATATATATATATATATATATATATATATATATATATATATATATATATATATATATATATATATATATATTCACGTGGAGGTGAAGCGTTCGTGACAACACCTAAGATTCGGTTTTCCATGTGGTCCGGAGTATTCTCGGTAGGACACTTTTCTTCCTTAATTCGTTCACAACTATCCCCAAGACGATGTCGGCACGAGGTCACATCATGGCTGGGGCACTTTGCAGCAGCCGGGAGGTCAACTGAGCGCATTCGCTCGCTGCAAGCCGCCGTGCAATTACAGGAGCATGCCGCATGCCAAAAATGGCATCGCTTTCTGCCGGTCGTCTGTTGTAGGCTACATGTCGGGAAAAAAATTCTCAGTTTCATGATAAATTTCCGCTGTGCTGAGCGCAAGATTTCGAATAGCCGCGAAATCTAAGATAAGCATAGACTTTGCTAGACGTACTATGGCGGGCATAGAAGAAGATAATACGACGAAGAGTCAGGCGTCTCACTCAACAGGAAGCAACGAATGCTCGTCTGGTCGCAGGTTACGGTTCAAGGCGCACACGTCTGGCTTATGGGACAGAAAGGCTTAAAGAAGAAGAAAAACAAATAACCTAAGAAACAAAACACACACACATACACAATAAAAACGGGTAGTTGAGTAGAAAGAGGGAGAGGACGATCTACACAGGCAGCGCACCGGAGCTGGAGGTCGTATACAACTGGAGCGAAAAACAGGAGCATACCGTATCGTCCTTCGTATAAGCCCTCACCTGCAGCTGCGAAAGAAACTATTGCAGTTTTCTCGAGCAGGAAGTGACGCAGATGGAAAGAAAGGACGCTGTCTTATGCGAGTTCACAGTACGGCAACAGTGACAGCCCTGGAACTTGTGATTACCTTGTGATGACCTCTTTTGTTGCCACTGCACCGCTATGCCAACATGCTATGTGTATATATGTATGTATATGTTCCGGACAACGGTCAGCAGCACTTCGCTCCTCGAAAAGGAACGACGTGTATCCAGTGAGCTCCTGAATAACACTCTGCAATGTAGCGGACGCTGTTTAAGTCATGGACTCAAAGGTGCGGCCTAATGCTAACGCATTTCTCTCCCATTTACCACTAAATCACCACTGAATTTCTTTCTTCGCCTTCGATACGAAGAAAACACCAGAGTGTTACGTTACACTTCAGAATGTTGCCCAATAATACGCGGCGCTGCATATGTTACGGAAAATGTGGTACACGAAGAGAGCCAGCTGAACCACCTGCCTGCAATGCTCGGAGGACTCGGGAATGAAATACTCAGGTGCTGTAAGACTATATACGACTGCTATAGAGGAAGACGGGCCGCGCATATTTGTCTCACTTCAGGAAGCTGGGCACTTCGGAGAACAGCGCCATAGACGCCAGGGTCGGAAATATGGGCGACACGAGTGCATTCTATTCACACGTACACACACAGCAACGTAATAAATAAAAGAGAAGAATAAGAAGCAGGTGGGGGTGCCTGGGAGAAGCAGGGAAAGAAATAAAACGACGAAACCACTATATATACGCGTGTATACCCGAAGGATTGGCAGGACCACATTTATGTTATACTTGTTTCCCTCTCTCTCTGTCTCTACCTCTTTCATTTTTTCGTCTGCTCGTCCCATGAAAAGCAGACGAAGACGGCTTTGGCGAGACTACTCCATCTGCTATGCTTTTATTTGTCGTCTGCTGCTCGTATTACCTCGTTCTTCTTCCCTTCTACGCTTCCGCTGCGCAAGTTCTTTCCAGGTTGCCGTGCGGCGTGGTTCTGTGCGCGAGAAAAAAATAACAAAAACAAAATAGCGAATACAGACACATAAAATATGGCGCGCACACGTCGTGGTCGTTTGTATCTGGGTACGCGCCGGTTCCTGCGACCCTTTTCTTCTTCGTCTTCGTCCTTTTCTTGCTCCGGCGCGGCCGACCTGCCGCCGATGGTGCCGGCGGCTTCGAGACAGGCATCCTAATGAACAACAGTCGGACCGGGAAAGAAACTGTAATGGCCGCCGCTGCAGCGCCTCTTCTCGTCCGCTCGACAACTGTTGTCAACAACAAAAAAATACACAAGAGGAAGACGAAAGAACAGAGTGGCACAACCTCGAGGCGTGAGCAGATCGGCCCCACAACACGCGGTCTATAGAGCACATGCATCGTGTATACGCGCGCGCCTTGACCAAGCTCTAGGCTCTAGGTGAGGGACAGTGGAGGGCGGAAGTTGGCGCTGCGCGCACGTTGTCCCACAAAAAAGCGTGCAGTGCTCCCAGAGCTACAGCTCGTAACAACCACTTGCAGCCATACTCCATGCTATGCGCCCCTGACAGCACGGAACAATCAACACTGTAAGTTCCGCATGCAGCTTCCTTCTGCTCGGCGCAATCAAGGAGGCTCGAAATCGAACCTCCTTGGGTGCAATAGACAATATGCAAAATTTAGTAGGTAAGTTTTCCCACGCATCTAGCTTGCTTTAACCAAGATGGCCGCGTTCCCGAAGGTAGCACAGTCAAAGGTGAGACGGCGTTTTGAAAGCTTGGACGCGGTATACGCTGTGGCAAAACGTTCCGCTGATAAATTCCCGGCTGCTGCGTTACGGCTTCAGCTCAAAGGTACCTCAGTTACATCTTGACCCTACCTATATGCTGCTCCTGGTATCGCGTGCCCCAGAATGGAGAATGCGGTAAAAGTCCGTCGATCAGCGAAGGCGTGTTTGAAACTGTACAGACAGGCCGACACAAGCACCGTCAACGTTCGACGTCACGTCCTAGCTTCGCTTATACGGTAATACAGTTAGAGCTGTGTCTTCTGGCAGCTATACTAACAGCACGGCTAGCTGACAGCAGTGCGCGCTTTTAACAGGAGAGGTAGCTCGAAAAGGACAGGCAAGGAACACCGAATCCCTGTCGAGGAGGACACATGCCACGCTCGGACAGCCACGAAGAGGGGCTGCATTTGGCTGCCGCTTCGGCTTCGGCCGACTGGCTGCGACCTCAACGACGGACTCTTCCGCTCTGGTGTCGGCCGGCAGCAGCAGCAACAGGTCGGTCAGTCGGTCGAGCCAGCAGTACACACGGCGGCCGGCGGCAACTGGTCGGACACGTGACCGGCGCGAGAGCAGTTATGTCCTCCCGCGACGTATGCAAACACGCGCGCGGTGCACTGCTTTGACCAAGCGTTGGTGGTATACGAGGTCGCAGGTTCGATTCGTGGACCCAGCTTCCGTATGTCCGTGCAGGCGGAGTGCAAGAAGGCACACGTGTACAGACGATTGATACCCCGGACATTAAGGTATCCCAGAAAGAGAAGGGCAGAGAGGTCAGCCAGGACTTAGCGCGGTTGGGTACCCTGCGCTGGGGAAAGCGGAGGAAATGATTAAGGGATAAAGGGAAGCTGCAGTGTTGATGTCGCCGACGTACAGTGAAATTACTCTGCTCGGTATCGCTGACGGTAACTCAGTCCGCTAGCCTTCGGAAATCGCAGCAGCGCTTTCATGACCTTCCGAAGCCGTGATATGCGAGGCCATGGTCCCAAGATCTAGTCTAGCGAGAAATTGATTTGTACTCGCTGGTCTAAAACTATGTGGAGGTTAAACTCCTTTTTTTTTAATGGGCGGGCAGTATAGCACAGACGGTGTTCGACAGTATCCCATCGAAAGGAAAAGGTGTCCGCAACAAGGAATACTTGCTCAGAGTCTATAGCTTTGCGACCCGAGAGTCAATCATCGTGAACGTAATTACAGCGCGCTCGACGATTAGTTGGCGCGAAATATTTGCGGCTCGTAGAGTTTAACAGTGCTCTTCCGAAGTTCTTATCGCAATGGGAATCTTCCACCATCGACGATGTTCTGCGCTTCACGAAACAATATAATAAAGCCCAGTTATAGGTGCCGCTAAAAAACATCGATAGTTGACCGCACGGCAATGAAAACGACGAACGAAGAAGACGATCGACGGGTGCAGCGTAAACACGCTCTTTTTTCTTAGGACGGCGACTTCAGGAGACCTGTGTCGATGCTACGGCATTCCAGTACGCACTCTATAGCGAACTACGTGACCTTTGAACTTCTGTTATGACAAAATGATGACGCAAGCAGCGGAAGCCTCCACACGGCAGCGAAGCAACTTAACATGACTCTACAGAGAACGTCACACCGCTTCCACTTATTATTTCGTCGGTGCATATAAACGCCGCCCGAAGAATAATAAATCCCGCTATATGACCCAAACTCGTGAAAAAGACACACCCACGAGAAAAAAAGAATAATGAACGTCTGCCAAATATCACGTGTCTGCGCTGCGGAAGCCAATAAAACGAAGAAAGAGGTCGTGCGGAGGTGCTATATACCCCATGTTGGTGCGCCACGACAGTTCTACAAGACGAATGTGCTTATATCCACGTTTGATTATAATCTAAACGTGCGCCCTTCCTTAGCCGCCCATGTTCGCACTCGCATAGTCGACAAGCGTCGAGCGCCTTCATTTTCTTTTTTTTTTCAACACGGTAGACGCGATATGCCAGTGACCGGAAGCCACGCGCAGTAACCTAACCTAACAAGCACGCCCGCGAGGTCGTACACACATGTATGGCCATTCCCGCCGCCTGCGACTGTGGTCGTCGCCTTCGCAGATGAAGGTGCACAGACGAGCAGGCGTCGACGCGAGAGATGCACAAACATGCCGGAGTTTGTGTAGATTCTTCTTTTTCTTTTTTCCTCTTTTTTTTCAGCGTAGCGCGGCGGCGTTTCCAACGTAGCGTGAAGGCTGACGAGATTCTGATTGCTCTGCGCAAATGCGAAACGCGCTACTCCTCCCGAAAAAAATAAGACAGACAGAGATAGAAAAAAAAAGATCCGTGGAATTCGGGAAGCCCTCCGGGTGTTATGCACACGCGGCACTACGAGAAGCCCGCCCCGTCCCGCGAAACTGTTTGTTTTCTCAACCATATATGCGTAGTCGCCCACGTCCAGCAACCGAGGACGGAGGGGAAAAAAATAAAAAATCGTGAGGCCGTTGAGAGTCCGGCGCATTCCCTCTGGCTTCCGTGACGATGACCTAGCACGCGTGGCCCTCACATCCGTAGCAGCGTCGAAGCTATTACGCCGGGTGGCGAGGTTAGACGCGGCCTACGAAGTAGTGCCCGCCTTCATTACGCTAATGAGCGATGATATTGCGTCTCAAAGGGGCGACGGGAAGGGAATATTGTCGCCCACCCGTATGTACATAGCTCAGGCTATACAAAGTAAATACGCACGGATTTCGTTTGCATTATTGTACGTAGCTTCGCGCTTCAGTCTAGTTGAGGAGCAGGAGGAAAAACGTTATTTTCGTCGCATGCTAGAGTTCTTTAAATTACTGGGCTCTTACTTCTGCCAGGCGGCCTGAGGTGGCCGTAAGCCCTTCACCATAGAGAAAGGGAATTGTATTTTTCTTTCTCTATGCCTTCACTATCGGCGATCGCCAAAGTCTCGTTGACGCTCCGCAGTTGGACGACAATTTTCCCATCAGCCATATAGCGGGATAATGGCTATGGTGTTGCACGTTAAGCGCAAGGTCGCTGGTTCGATACGAGGCCGCAGCAGCCGCACTTCAATGAGGGCGAAAGCAAGTACACTCGAGCGCCGTGTATTAGGCGAACGTTAATTAAAGAACCCCAGAAGGACGGAATTAATACAGAGTCTACCCACTACATCGTGCCTCATAATTAGATCATGGAAAGGCCCGAAATCTAATTTCAATCATTTTTTTTTCCTTTCGTGAAACTTTCTTCACCTTTGGGGGCTTCCGGAGAATTGTTTTCTCACATTCTGTCTCGATTCGAGTTGCCGAATAATTCCAGCTCGCTCTGCGATCTGCTAGACTCCTGGTTAAACTCAGATAGTAGAGCGACCGCCCCGGCAAAGCGTTGGTTCCCGGTTTGATCGCTGCACAAGGACGAATTTATTCTTCAATTGCGAAGTTCCCTTTCCGAGAAATTCGTTCGGGTTTCCTTTGCGACTTCGTGCCACTGTCGGGAGGATGACAATTTCAATAATAATAACAAAAATAATATTAATAAAGGTAATGATCGTGATGATGATTATTACAACGCCTCGAAGAAGGGACATCGCTCCCACCGCCGTCACTCGTCTGCGATGCGGCAGCCAAGAAAACGACGAAAGTCAACGCGTGCGTCGGACTAGATGGTGCCCCACGAGGAGAAGTATCGCAGAACGAAACTTGCAAGACGCACACCCATGTATGTAGGATAAACGCGTCCTTGTAAGGACGTTCGTGTACATTACGAGCGAGAGCTCGCAAAGAACGATATCGAGCTAGATAAACTCTCTCACCGTATACGGTAGTGAATTAATAATAATAATTCACCACCGTATACAGTGAGGGAGCTTATCTAGCTCGATATCGTTCTTTGCGAGCTCTCGCTCGTAATGTACACGAACGTCCTTACGAATATAAGAGAGAGGTCTTTTCACACATACACACTCTCTATCTCTCCGTCTCGCAAAAGGCTTCAGTCACGGAATGAGAAAGGAAGAAAAGTTATTCAGGGTTTCGCAGCTCAGCGTGAGTGTTCGACCGCGCCGACAAGGAACGCTGGCCAAAAGCCAAGAGTTCGTGAGCTACAGCACTTGGGCGCCGAGGCAACGCAGCCGACACGGATGCAAATGCGCGCGCGCGCACGAGACGCGTTAAACGGCTGCCGATCCGGTGAAGAAGACAAACGCAAAGCGGGTTATAATTTGGGCTCGCTTTTATGGCTGACCATACATGTATACATATATACATATATACATATATATATATATACATATATACATACATGCGTCGACCTTTCCCACACAACCGCCGCGGGCGGCGGCGTAGTGGCCGAGCACAGGGTCCCGGGGACGTATTCTCGGAGACTCGCTTTCGGCGATGCCATTTTTTTTTTTTTTGCCTGACGTATAATACACGGCGTGTTAGATGATTCGAGCCGTTTCGCCCAACCAGCCGGTCGGCTCAATATGTTGTTTTCTCAACCATCCAATCAGCGCGCACTGAAAGTGATACAGCTCCGAAATTGACCTTCGGAGAATACTTCCCCTGGCTCAAGTGCCCGCTTCGTTGCGATTGAAGGTGTACGTGAGAACGCATTGTTTAACGCGACACGAAATTACCTAGCAAGCGTAAAGGTTCAGACCAAGAATCGCCTTGAGAAAAAGAATGCTTAAAGGAGGAATGGCGCAAGCGAACAGGTACGAGATAGAAAACACGGACGAGAGCGACTAAGTTGTTGGCTACCGCACAGGTGACCCCTGAAAGCTAAGCTAACTTATAATTATAAATAAAGGGCACTATGCTGCGAACGATAATGTAGTAAGATACACAAGTGCACGTTACAGCCCCTCAGGTGACCAAAATTTATGCATATTTCCGCACTAACGGGTTCTTCTCAGCCGAGTTGCAGCTTTGGCATACGTTGCAACAAAGCTTAATATGATGTTTTCATTTGGCAAAAAGAAATTAAAAAAATTTGTACATACAAATTCATGCATTTATCGGACTGCAGGCAGAGACCATTTCACCAGAAGTAAAAAAAAATAACAAAGAAAGAAAAAGGAAAAAAAAAGAGTACACCCCTACGGCGGGAAAATAACGTGCTTATAGTCATGTGTCAATGCACACAGGGTTCACCAATACAGACGAGGCGTCTGGCTTTGCAAAACAATACGTGATAGACTACACGCCGCGAGCAATGGCCCCTTTAAAATTATTTGGTTTGCTAGTTTCCGCACAGTATAATGAGTATATGGGCGTGCACTTAGGAGCAGTGATAATGCATTGAGCAAAGCTTCTAGGCGCAGTGTAGACCCTACCTATTGCGTGTATACAGAATGTATCTAGATTACGTGTATAGTCGAAACGAAAGTTTGAACGGAGACTATAAATGTTTATGGACTATATACAGCCTGCCTGGCTAAATTTTCTTTTTTCTCGAATGTTAGCCCGCGTTCCGGTCCGGTGCAGTCGGGTTTAGTTTTTAACTTACGCATACCCTCGAACCGAAAATACAAAACCTTGTTTCCGGAACGCTCCGCCGAGTGAGATGCTTCACGTCAACGTCTTTCATGCGCCATTCCAGTAATATACGCATCCCATATGCTTTGTTTTCAGTTTAGCCGTCACAGCTTACTGATTTCAGACCTCGAAACGAGCGTAAGTGATACCTTTACCTCGTTTTAAAAGGGTATCTCTCCAAGATGGCGCTAGCAGTACGTTTACATGAACCCTATAAAGCTGGGTCGAGTCGTCTTGTCGGACCGAGAACCTGTCGTCGGGTTCACGTGACATCAGCGGGTTGGGTCGAGCAAGCGTCGAGCCGAGTTCGGTCAACCTTCTTGAGAGGGGTGGGTTGGATCGCACAAACCACTTGGCAAGGATGAGCGTTAACGCGGACGGGTAGGGCTTGGCGTTGGGGGGTTTTAAGTCAGTTCGACTTCTTGCTCGACCCGCCCGTGTCGAGTTTATGCAAACGAAGATATACTGTTCGGAGAGTTGCCGAGGCTGAAGAGCGTTTTTTTTCCTCTTTCTTTCTTTCTTAATCTAATACACGAAAAGACAGACCTCCCCCCCCCCCCCCTCAACCGGCGGAACTGAGCAGTTGCTGACGAATGCGGGCCACGCTGCATTACACTTTTTTACGATTCTGCGTTCGCGCATCCAACGGAGTCGCCCGTCGCACGGAAGCCGGTAGGCCTTTCTAATAGTCTGCAATGAACAACAACAACAACACGCAAGCCTTCACAGGAACAATACACGAACGTGCCATTTACGCTGAGACAGACAGGCGCACGCAGTTCTTAACGGGAGAATTTCGACAGGGCCCGCTGCCCCGAAAGTGGGATCACGTGACGTTTCCCACGTCTCTGCGCCGTCGCTGCGGCCACCGCCACGGTTTGTAAGCGGCGTGGCACTGACGCCTTCTTGCCTGAAAGCGACCTTCTTGTTCTTTGCTTCGCGGATCAAGCCGCGTGAGACGATCGAGACATAACGTGACCGTACTGAAAGCACGCGCTAAATACAGAGGCGAGCGAGACGCCGACGTGAAGGTGTGTAATAACGTAAACCGTGTACAACCGTTACGCATTACTGACATCACTTGCCTCGCTACGCTGCGCTGCGTTCGGTTATTCCATTATCTTGGAGGCCTCTTCCGCAAACGAGGCAATCGCCGGAACGAACAGTTAGCCGCTTTGCATGCATGCGATGCGTAACTTACGCCGTACGCCTTCGCCACATCACTTAGGATCATACAATGACGAGAGTTCAAATTAAAATTTCGAATAAAGTTCAGTTAAGGTTTCAGGACGTTTAAAGTACCGAAACTTCTTCAGAGTGGATTACGAGGGAAACCATAGTGAGGGACTCCGGATAAATTTTGAGCACTCAGAGTTACTCTTTTACGTGCACATGATGCACGGTACATGAGCGTTTTTGCATTCAGACCAATCGGAATGAAGCCGGTGAGGCCGGGATCGAACCCAGGACCTTGTGCGTTTACTCGACTTCAGTCGTTTAATTTGTTGCGTATCCGCAAACGAACAGAATCCGAGACCATCGTGAAAGTGTAGGCGTCGTGAGTTAATGGCGTCTCCTGTCCTGATGCGAAAGATTACGTTCAGTCGGGCTGATCATTCTTAATGCATATAGTAGTACCTTTACTGATGCGACACAAGGTGTAACGCGAGAGGCGAACGTGAGGGGCAAGGTCAGCTGACAATGTCCTTCGCAATAATTTTGTTGTCGCGTTATAAAGTAAATCGTCTTTATTGGAGCATTGATCCAGTCCAGTTCCGTGCTTCCATTAATCGAGGAGGACAGCTGTGGTGTGTTTTGTCAGCGTAAGGAGGGTAGTGCTTAACAGTACTGCCCTACTTACCAAGATAGTATACTTACGGAGCCGTCGCTGGAACATTGCAACACTCAGTTGCCCCCTTCTCCCTCTGTGCACGATACTCAGATGCCGCTTGTCGTGCATGTCTGCACATAAATCTCTCGTCGACTTGTACTCTGAGGAAAACCGAGCAACAGTTCCTTCAAATTGCCGACGAAAAATAGTGTTGTGTGGGTAGTCTAGGGGGTTCTGGCTACACCCAGTTGCATAAATCGTTGAAATAATTGGTGCCATAACGAAAAACTGTCCTCTAATGTCGCGACTGTGTCTATAGTAAGTACAAGATACCAAACATTTCTGTCAGTGAGGTCACAAATGGCGGATAGCGCAGAAAGGTTTGTGTAAGAGACTGACGACGATGCTATAGGCATGCAGAAGAGACGGAAATGTGCACGTAGACAACAAAAAATTGAAGTGCGATCTCCGTTGTGCGTGGTGGTTTGCGTTCGCGACGTGTCACCACGCAACACTACGATAGAACAACAGCGTTTAAGCGCTTCATAAACATACTGTGGCCGTTGTCAGAACAAATCACATTAAAATACCGACTTCACAAGCCATTGCACCAAAAGGCTACGAAAGCACTGTTGCAGTTATTACGGTTATCGTGCTGTGAAATGCAGTGATTGGATGCATGCGCGTGTTTCTGTATTTCCTTTTATTCTACGTCCCCCCCCCCTTCCCCGCGCCCCCCAACCCCCGCCAATGTACAGTATCAAACCGGATTTTTTTTTTTCTGGCTATAACATCCCTGCCTTTCTTTCAACTCTCCCTTTCTCTCTCCTCACTGTGGCCGCAACGAGCACGCAGCCTTCCAGACCACTGTCTGCACTGCCAGCAGTGCACACAAAATGTTACACATTTTTGTTAGTTTCTGCTGGCAAACCTATAGCAACGAGGCATCTGAGCGTTAAAAATAGTGAGCTCAAGATAGCTCGGCCGCCGAGCGAGTAAATCGTCATCGGATGCTCTCGCGGAGCGCGCCCGTTCCCACGGTCTTCCTCGCCCTTTTAACCCTCTGCACTGCATGTGAAACGTAAAAACAACAACGACCGCTGCGCCAAGTAATAAGACGATCTTCTGAACGTTCGTGTTTCGGCGGGGCATAACCTCAGCCTTGCTGGCGCTGCTGCTGTTCAAATTCGAGCGCGGCAAATAACTTGATGATGCACGGCGCACAATAGAAGACGGCGGCTCTTCCGAAGGGGACAAGTTGTGGAGAGCCGCCGCTTAGCGTGACGCTGTAAAGCAAGCTGCGTCCGGCGCATTCTGACAGCGCGCGGTGCACTAAACGGCGTCGTATAATGGGCCCGCATGCAGCGGACAAAAGCGAGAGTCCGCGTAATTTGAGCTGATCACTCGTCCACAGCGCACATATGGCGGGCAGCGCCGTCAACCCAGCGATGCCGTGTAGCAAGAAACGACGTAGCGGTGATGGGGGACAATTCGAGGGCGTCTGTCGTACAGCTCACTTTGCATGACAGATAGGACTCACTCACCAAATTTAACGCGCAATATTACGCCTTAAGCGGTTATTACTTAGCGCTCAAACAAACATAACGAGGTGTTCGTGCCTGCACCGACGGGAATGTGGTAACGTGGCTTGTACGACGACGGTGCGCTCTTGCGACCAACGATGTTGTTCATGCATGGTCTTGATTGGATAATGCGATTCAAGTCTAGAGCGACAGAACCCTGAGCAAGCTTGGATTGCAATTTGTGCTGGCTTATGTTAAGGATCCAAACCCAGTCGCACAGGCTGTTATGGCCCAGATAATACTGTCAGCGATATTGTATTACACTATGCTGGAAAAAAATATTTCTTTTTTTTCTTTCAAGTTTGTAGGGATTCGTGGTACGGCAACGCACGCGTGCGAAACACAGACACTAGAACAGTGAGACTTTTTATCCTATATTTCTCTCCCACGTTGCAGATTGTATCGTGTTCCTAGCTTCTTCACTCTGGCGGGCTTTCTAATAAAATAAAAAAAAATATTTGGAACACTGTGCAATCTCGGAGGCCGCACCAAACGGGGGAGACTTCGCGCGTGCACTGCTAGGCGGCGCCGCGTGGTGGGAATTCTTTGTGTGTTTTCTCAGAGATATAGGTAGGACAGTAGGAAAAATGTGCACAAGAGCTTGGTGGCGCTACCCACCACTTTATTTCAAAGGGGACGCTCAGAGCATCCATCCATCAATCGAAGCGCGGGCTTCACGAAGGCTGCAGTATTCGCGAAGATTCGCAGATTCGCGAAGGCTGCAGTATACGGCTCTTACATGATGCGTTTCGGCCGTGGCTATTTCAGCTATCTCTTAAATGCTAATCGCATAAATGACGATAAACAACCCTAATGGATGCGTTCTGCCTCAATTTTTTTAGCAACGTCGTAACTGCGACCTCGGCTTCAGCACTGAGCGCCTTTGTTACAAGCAGAGCCGAGCAGCGCAGGCCTCAGCCGATCGAAGCTGTGTTCGGCATTCAGGAGGAATGGCAGAGGGCCACACCGAGAAGACAGACATCGAGGACTTTGACTTTCGAATTCCCATTTCACGCATGTCGCGCCGCATTCAACTCGCCATCGCCGAAACTTTTTTTTTTTTTTGTCCATTCGACGCGCTGTCGCGAAAGCCGTCGGGCGAGCGCCAGCAATCGACAGTTCTTCTTCCGTGTTCTTTCGCAAACTCGAAACGACGATCCCCGTACGCCGGGTGAAAAGCCCGAAATGAAGAAAGAAAACTAAAGCGTGCAGGCGGAGACTGCAATAGTTTGTTCGTTGTGCGTACATCTAAAGACGGCTGCCGCTACAAACAAAACATGACAACACAGGAACATCGCTTAGCACCTGGAGTGTTGCAGTAGAAAGATGAGCACTGTATGCGCGACGTTGTCGTTGCCGTTTCTCTTAAAATTTCGTAGCATATACACTGTCGAGGACTCTGGAATTCGCATTCGAATAATCTACGACGAAATGCTTCGTCGACCGGGCCGAAGGAGTACACGTCATTGGAAAAATGCGTCCACAATGCTATGATTAGATTGCGCTAGCAAATTATAGTTCAACGACATAACCGGAATACAAAAAGAAAGCATTTGCGAGCTTTCAGCTCACGAGGCAGGCAAGCAGAAAAGTGAGAAGTACCCAGTCAAACGCACAGCATGGGCGTAAGCACGTACCCCCCTCCCGCCTCCTACACTCTCCTAGCTTTCTCTCTCTCTACACACGGAAGACTTCATTCCCAAACGATCGAAGCATTTCACACAGCACTCTTAAAAATAAAGATCGTTGTAACTTCTACCTAGCTGTCCCAACATTCACTTCTTCCGTATAACTACAGTCGGTAACGGTATAGAGCTAGTAACCTAACTGCCTAAACAAGGTAGTCACTGTTGCTAATGCGCCTGAGCTAACCATTTCAAACGCAGTTAGCAACATCGGATGCAAAAGGTATATCCTATAACGCATATGCACTGCGTTATATATATCCCACCTGCGGCCAGTTATTTTTCCCATACTTTCATTTCTATTTATCTATCATTTCTTTAAATCAATTAGGAACTATAACTTCCCCTATGTTGTCCTTGCTGGCTCCTTATGATATATATATGTCAATATGGCATTTGACATCGTTAGTGGAGACCCATTAGTAACAGTGACTACTTTGTTTAGTAAGTAATGTTACTAACTCTGCCGTTTGCCAACAGCAGTTATACTAAGATAGTGATTGCCGTGACACCTACAATTTTAACTAAGTAGTAAACACAACATTTTTTTTTATATATATATGTAAACGACGACCTTCAGGAAGACTTCAGTGACCCTAAAGAAAGAGCAACCCCAAGCGAACAGGCCCGGAGAGGCGCGCCGCGGTGGTCGCAGACAGGGGGTGGGAGACTCACCTGGTCGGAGGTCTTCAGAGGAGAAACGCCGCTTCCGCCGGCGACCGAGGTCGCATCGTGTTGTACCCCGCCGCGGTCACGGTGTGTCAGGGGCCGCGAGGCAGCGCGAGACCTGCGCGGAAGAAGCACGGAGAGAAGGGGGCCGTGAGTGCTCAGCGAAGGCAGCTTGTTGCGCGACGAAAGCGTGTTTTGAAGAACAGCGAAAGCGGCGGTTTTAGACACGGACTCGCACTTGTTTCACACTCTTCTGTATCGTTACTTTTATTTCGTCAAGTAGTCTTTTGCTTTCTCTTGACAGCGCCAACCGCTGCGGATTCGTTAATCGGTGGATCTTTTCCTATTATTTCCAAATACTGCGAGCCATAGCTCTGGTCCAAGCAGCAGAGACTATACATAACAGAATAGCTCGTTTGCCTAACAACGAGCCGTGAGAACACATTAATAGAACATCTCAATCAAAACCAGTGGAAAGTATCAAGTCTGCAGTGCGAAAACATAAAAGATAACTAAGGTACACTGGAATCAAACAAACACATCAATATCGGCAAGCAAGTCGAACAAGCAGCAACAGAAAAGCATCAAAGGTTCATAAGTGTTACGGATGTCCCACAACTGTCCGTCTGCAGGAACCCCGGGGCAGAATAAAGGAAACCGCAGTTCGATTCGAACCCATGCCGCGTAGGCCTGGGTGAAATTGGGGGCCCCACAGGCTTAATTGGAACTTCGCCATATCAGGTACGCATACGCCCCGCCGTGTATCAGTTCTGCTGCCAAGCGCGAGGTTGCGGGTCTGGCTCCAGGCCGCGGAGGCTGAATGCAGAAACGATCGTGTATAGCGTACTTAGGGTGCAATAAAAAAACAAACGTGAGGTCGAAATTAATCTGAAGTCCTACAACACCGTACGTGTCGCCCGGGCCCGTTAAATCGCCCAATCAGTCAATCAAACGATCAGTCACTTTTGGTAATATGGAGTAACAAAAGCCGGCACCAAATGCGGAACACGCCAAATCACATTATATATATATATATATATATATATATATATATATATATATATATATATATATATATATATATATATATATATATATATATATATATATATATATATATATATATATATTAAATTAGATTTTCTAGAATCGAGCATTCATTCACGCATACTGCTATTGCTCGTCTGAAGCTGCGGCAATATTGGAAATGCAGAATACGTACTTATAGGAACATACGCTGTCGAGCAACCTCGCGTATGGTATTCACAGAAAAGAAGAAACGCAAGCCAGGACAAAAGCAAATTATAACGGAGCTAGATGAATGCACTATAGAAAAGTGAATGCCAAACAGTGAAGTTACTGCGGGTTTGTCGTTTTCGCTCGATAAGGAAGCTCCGGCTGGCCTCAAAGCCCAACCGACGAATTATTTAATCAGCCAAACAAAATAAATATGACGAAACTTTGGAAGAGGGGGGCACCGCTAAGAATTGTACGAAGAGAAAGTGCCTATATATACGCATACACACGCGTGTATGCATGCATACCTGCGTACATTGTATACGCAAACGTACGATCAAGCTCGCACGCACCAGAAATTGTGATAGCACCGGCGAGCTCCCATGGCGCTGACCTCAATTATCAGACAACCGTGAAACGCCGCCGCAAAAACACGCACGCGCTCGGACAACGTGTCTGGGTGCTATGCGCTCCCTGAGAAACCGCGTGTTAGATTCCTGCCCCCCCCCCCCCTAGACATCGAGTCGCTCTTGGCGTGACGTGGTCACGGTCTTCCGCGGTACAATGGGTTCACGCTTCAATTGATATTCCTTTCCTAGGCCGCAACATCACCTCGTGGCCTACTCCGCCCACGGGTGCACAAATACTGCAGCTCCGGGAGAAGATTCTCACCTATATATAGAGGCGTGCGTTCGTTCCCGCGCGCCGTACACGTTTCACAAACCCTGAAACATGCTCGCGCATCCATGCGGACAGGCAGGTAGCAGAGCATAGCCGGGCGTAATGAATGCACCTGGGCTTGGATACGGCGTTAGTCGGGGTGCTTCTGACGCGCGAGGCGAGTTCGGGCTGGCGTACAAGCCAGCGCACGGTAGGTAATTGCTCCGCCCGGGATAAGCGCCTCCTTCGGGACTCAATGTTAGCCTATAGACCATGTGACCTCCATCGATTACTATGCGATTTACGGTATATACCCTGCAACAGCAAAGCCGCAAAACGCCGGGGAACTTGCTACGGGCGTCAGCAGTTCGTGCACCGATTCGCGAAGCAAATTTCCATTCGTAACAATGGTCAGGGATGGGATGATAATTCACTAGCCAATTGCAATACGAAACAGTATTAAATCTGAAGCGCTGGACCTGGGGCACGAACCTCTTCGGAATCGGCTCAGCCGATTAGCTGGACCAGGGTTAGCGCGAACTGCCCCATAGCTTTCGCTACATTGCAAGCACAACAAGTGGTTACCACGTTGCACCCTTGAGCGACGGCTGTTAGATATGGAGCTGGTTCCTGCGATTTCTTCGAGTTCCCCAAACCGCTTCGAGTGGCAGCACAGCTAATTGAGGAATGCAGACACAGGAAAGCGCATTCCAGAGAAGCGGCCGAGCAAACAAGTTTAAGGCAACAAGTTCGTGCGTCGCCGGGATTAGAAGGGGGCCTGGGGCAATGGAGCTCATTCGACCCCCTTCGTCTTTGAAGAAGGCTGTTGCCACCGCTGCGGAGCCGAGTCGCCGGGATTTGCAGGTGGGCGTCGGACAATGGAGCAGGTGCAGCCCCCCTCCTTCTCCGGCCTAGAAGTGATTGCCAGTCTGCGTGGCAAGACCGCAGAGAGCCCCGACAGGTGTGCCACGCGACACGGGCGCCTACCATTGGCTGCAAGTGGCGTCATCGGAGTGGACTCTCCCATTGGTCAAACATGACGTGACTTGCAGTGCTCGAAGGGCTTATAAGAAGCCTTCCAGAGAGACCTGAGCATTCTGGGACATGCCCTGATTCCCTGATTCACCTCTCTCGAACCTCTTGCAGCGGGCCGCAGCGTCCGAGTTGCTGCCGGCCCGTAATGTCTGTACGACGCCTGTTAATTGTCGCTCACCTCCTTGTATATAATGTAGAATAAACCCTCCCAAGTTTGGGTTTTCATCCGCGACGTCCCGTCCCTCCAACCCCTACATCTGGTTGGCAGCGGTAGGATCGCCTCCGAACGCATCAGCTGGTGGCAGCGCTACGGATCAACCTTCGTCGAGAGAGATCATAAGGAACCGGGAAGAGCGAAGAAGAGAGAGCCTTCGTCGAAAAAGGTCCGAAGAGACTGGGAGTATCGAAGAAGGAGCGAGCCTTCGACCCAGGGAGTCCGGAAGGAACCGGGAACAGCGGACAAATGAACCGGATGGCAGGGTGCTGCAACCGTAAGTGAGCGCGTGGTTTTTTTCCTTATGATTCGCCAGACTCAAAGGTTGTGTGTTCAATTTTGATAGTTCTGGGAATCGGGAGTTTGTTGCACTGTGTATTTGCACAAATTAATTAAGGAAAACAGTTTTAACCACCTGTCGGGGCAGCTGCCATGGATCTTAGAAGGTTGACGAGGTTAGACTTGTTGTTGGTGTGCGACGATTTGGGAGTTGAGGCGGACGAACGGATGGAAACGCCAGCTATCATAAAGGCGATTAATGATAGTGGCAATGATGACAAAAGCATTGCGCTTGCTTGGGAGGTGATACAGGAGCCACGGGAGCGTGTGCGTCGTGTACGTTTGCGAGAGCGTCGTGAGCTTAGGAGTGAGCGTCAGCGTGAAGAACGCGAGAATGAACGGAAGCAGGAGCTTCAAGAACTTACTCTGAGGTGTCAGCGTCACGTACGTGAGAATGAACGCGAACGTGAGCGAGAGCAAAAGTATGAGAGAGAGAAGGCAGCACTGATCAAAGAGATACAGGATTGTGATCAGTTATTGGCACAGAGACAACGGCTGTCTGAGAATTCTGTAGGTAGTACAGAGCGAAAGAATGAGGCAGCATCGAGCAGATTTTCGCCAGAAGCCGACGAAAAGAGTAGTGCCTGTGAGATTGGCTGCAGATTGATAGGTGAAGGGAAAAGGCTAGCTGCTAACGATGCCTTAGTGGCAACAGAGGCCGTTAAAGGCCGTAGTGAGAGCGACGAGGTGCTGTGCCAACAGATGACTGTGGAGACAGCTAGGCCAGCTGCGAACAAATTGGCACAGTTACCGCGTGTGTGCGTCGCTGGTAATGTTAGCGAGGTTGCTAGCGAAGAAAAGGGTACTGTTGACGCGACAGACGCGAGCACCCATGTCAGGTCAGATGTCCGTGCAGAAGTGAGGTGCGAGCTGGACGATGCAGTTGAGAGTAGTTCTCGGGATGGCGAGCTCCGTAGTCCACGAGAGAACAACTGCATTGTTCAGGGATCGGTGCGGCTCTCCGCCAGTCTAGGTAGCCTAGAGAGGGATGATTCAGTTATTAATCATTCGGACTGTGCGCGTGAGACAGCGATCGATACCGACGGGCTGTGTGCCGATGCACAGCGTGAGCTGGGCAATGTAGCAGAGGGCAGTTCGCAAGAGTGCGAGTTGTCTTACTCGAGTAAAGCCTGCTGCATTGTGCCAGAGTCGGTTGAGCTGTCCGCCAGTCGAGGCAAAGTGAGAGTAGATTTAAATGTAAATCACTCAGACTATGCGGGTAAGAGGCCGATCCGGGCCGACGAAATGTGTACCGGCCAGCACGAAGCACGAGGCGACATGAAAGTGAGTGCGAAGAGAAAGCGCCGTAAAAAGAAGCGCGTTAAAGACCGAAAGTCGGTAATTAATGTAGCGCCGCCAAAGATGGCGAGAAACCCGAATGGGCAGGGCGCGAGGAAAAAGGTGCGGTCGTCAAGGACGATGTTGACGCATCCAGAATGGTCGAGCCACAGGTCAAAGGGGGACCGCGAAGAATGTTCTGCACGGACGCGGACAAAGGGCACGAGGCAGTTAAGCTCCTCGTCGTTCCGTAGTTCTTTTCACAGCTCAGCGTGCAGTTCGAAGAAACGCAAGGTGGCAGGACGAGACCAGGTGGGGAGTGGCGACGCGGTCAATCGAGTTCGTGTTGAAAGCGGGGCGCGGGGACGCAAATTGGCAGTAGACCGTAACGTCTTGGGGGAGCTGATAGTGAATCAGCCCTTTTGTTGTCTCTCGGCAGCCAGAGTAGCTTTCAGACCACGTCCACCCCGGGTTAGACTCAAAGTATGAGTCAGACGTAAGCGTTTGCAAATGGAGGCCAAGAGCCCTTCCGTAGAAGTAAAACGTGTTAGCTTGTTTTTTATTTTTGAGCATCGGAAAGTTTTTGCGATTTGAGACTAGGATTTCTTTCAAGGTGTAAGGTATGAGCTCTGTTTGTGTTTTGTTAGAAAAGCTCCGAGATTTGAAAGACGCGTTTGTGTAAACAAGTAGTCTCGCGAGATGCTCATTAATAAGTAGATAGGCTTTTTTTTTTGTGTGTGTGAGTAACCTGAGGGTCAAGGTTACTGTTGAGAGGCCTATCGTAACGCGCGTGTGTTTTATTTAACCTTCTTTCTTTTTAAGTGTTGAATTTTGCAAGGTTAAGCGCGTAGGTTTTCAGTGAGTGCATGATTTGCACGGCGAAGCGTTCTTAGTTCCATTAGCGCGTGTCCTGTGTGGACGGAAGGAAGCAGATTTATGACTGGGTTGCTAGCGTGTGTGGAGGGCAGCCGTATTCTGACTTCTCTGATAAGTACGCGTGGAACGAGTTATTAAAAGACGCATTATTTTAAGGGTTCTGCGGAGTGTGTAAGTCCCGCGAGTTTAATTGTTCGTTTATGTCACGTGTCCTGTAGGACTTTCAGGAAAGAAACGTGAGTAAGCGTGAATGAAAAGTTTGCCTACAATGCAAGTACGCGTTTTGTTTAGTGACCACAAGGCTAGTGCGCTTGTGATTACGTACTTGTGAGGTTGACCAGATTGTTCAGTGGCACCAATACGTGCGATAAGTACGCCACTGCGATAGATTGGAAACATGCTGTTCGTGTGGTTAGGCCACTTAAGTTATGTTCGGCTGTTTTCATTTGTTGTTTGCATCGTCAACGACCCTTTTGTTTTGCAACAACAATAGTACTCTGGTCTTGTCGGCAATCGAGGAGAAATGGATAGCTGTTTGGAAGGGTGGTTGGAACTGTTGTCAAAATTGGGGAACTAAAAGATCAGGGTTGATTTTGACTCAGTAATAGCCTGGCGAGTCAGGGGTGAAGAGCCTGCGCTTACGCGTGGTGCAGCGCTGTGTTGTTTGGTTTGTTTGACGTTTGTTCTCCAGGGCCTAGGATCCCGAAGTTCGTCAAACGAGGCTCGACCCCAGTACCCTGCAGCTTCTATCAGCGTTCCTCATGGCCAGCGAATTGGTTTCACCGGCCATTCAGAACAACCGGGGCGAGGACGAGCTGTTAGATATGGAGCTGGTTCCTGCGATTTCTTCGAGTTCCCCAAACCGCTTCGAGTGGCAGCACAGCTAATTGAGGAATGCAGACACAGGAAAGCGCATTCCAGAGAAGCGGCCGAGCAAACAAGTTTAAGGCAACAAGTTCGTGCGTCGCCGGGATTAGAAGGGGGCCTGGGGCAATGGAGCTCATTCGACCCCCTTCGTCTTTGAAGAAGGCTGTTGCCACCGCTGCGGAGCCGAGTCGCCGGGATTTGCAGGTGGGCGTCGGACAATGGAGCAGGTGCAGCCCCCCTCCTTCTCCGGCCTAGAAGTGATTGCCAGTCTGCGTGGCAAGACCGCAGAGAGCCCCGACAGGTGTGCCACGCGACACGGGCGCCTACCATTGGCTGCAAGTGGCGTCATCGGAGTGGACTCTCCCATTGGTCAAACATGACGTGACTTGCAGTGCTCGAAGGGCTTATAAGAAGCCTTCCAGAGAGACCTGAGCATTCTGGGACATGCCCTGATTCCCTGATTCACCTCTCTCGAACTTCTTGCAGCGGGCCGCAGCGTCCGAGTTGCTGCCGGCCCGTAATGTCTGTACGTCTGATACTTGACGCTCACCTCCCTGTACATAATGTAGAATAAATCCTCCCAAGTTTGTGGGTTTTCATCCCGACGCCCGGCCTTCAACCCCTACACGGCTCCCCCAGAAGTACAATAAATAATCTCGAAGGCTATGCTTTCGCGCACCAAAAGCGCCGGAAACACATCATGGCCACCATGCTTTGAGCACCATCTGCTGCTGAGACGGAAAGCGGATGTGGGTGCCATCACCTAAAGGTATAGAGGGGCTGTATGTTTTTCATGGTGTAATGGCGTAGCCAACGCAGCACAACAGAGACCTTTTTGAAAAAATTGTTGCGGTCACTAAACAAAGTCAGTGGAGCTTTCGTGGTTTCCTTGGGAAATACAGCGGTTATGATTACATCAAATTCAGATTCAGAATTTATTGTTAGAAGTTGGGTCAAATTACAAGTATTTAGTATGCAGGAGGAGGCCCCATAGTCAAAGACTGTATCGGGACCTCGTGTAAAATTGTGCAGCTTCACGCCATCGGGCCGGGAATCGAACTCAGGACCTCGTGCTCAACAGCGCATCACCATCGCTGCTGGGTCACCGCAGCAGGATTTAGAACACATGCTTTGGCGCTGCTTGGCGTTGGCCGGTGGTGGTTCTCGAGGTGAACAGTGGTGGCAGCGGATGCTGCTAAGTGAAGTGCTGGCGGACCAACTCAGGGCTGTTCAGAGGGCCCATGTGACGGCAGAGGGGCCCGGCCTCTCTGTACCGACGTGGGAGCGGCCCGCATCAGTCCCAGACTGATCCCTCAGGACCTAAATAATGTTCTTCATACCATACCATACCGCAGCAGGTCGCAGCTGCTTCAATCAATATATTCAACATATATATTCAATATATTCAATATATAGTACAATTGCCTCGAGCGGCCAGTCGCGCGGCAATTTTGCGTGCATTTGCGGGCTTCTTTCACGCTCCGAAAAACACTTTTATGTAGCACGTATCGAGCAATAGAAAGCTGTATCGGAAGTTTTTCATGTCGCTCTACAATTTTCTCATTGAAGCTTTTCATCTAATTATAATGTTTCAGATGTTGACTAATTACTCAAGACTAATTATCTAATTACGCGTAATGGAAAAAAATATTTGAATATCTCCAAGCGACGGCAAACAATATTAGCTACGTGGCATTCGCATATTGTTAAACTCTGGCTAAAGTTAGCTGGGACATCCTGTATACAAGCAGCGATCATATAATTAAATGAACAAGGATTCAAGGAGCGGCCGAGCTGACACGTTATCTTATTTCGCTACCATGACGTGCTTTCAATCAATGCAGTGATCGCGGTGGCCAGCGTGTTCAGCAAGGTGTGCGAAACATTGTCGTAACTTTGTCGTTATGACACCTGACAAAACGAATTCTCGCCATCCTCTCGACGACAAAAGAGGAGCTCGGCAGCACTATATCGAACGCCATGGAGGCTGCGGACGATTTCACCAAGAAACGACTGCTTGTCGTGTCGGGTAACGGCACGATCTTGTCATCCTCGCACTACTATATATTACATCCGCTCGGAGTGCCGTAGGCACAACACGGCGTTGTATGCCTAGCCGCCCTTACGCGTGTGCTCTTGCTTCCTAGGTCAGCGTGTGCACCCGCTACCCAGAACATCGAGCGAGTGGGGGGAACAAAAAAAGGACAGGCCAAAATAGGCGCTGGCCCGAAGTTCTTTCTTCGCGTGAATTCCCACAAAGCCGGTGCTTTTCGCGTGCGCGCACCCGTAATAATTTCGGCGTGCCGCGCGGCACGAACTGAGGAAGTCCAGCGCGCTATAGCTGGTCGCTCGCGGCCTGCCAACCGAATGTGGGCCTCTGTGCCCCCCGCTTCCGCTTCGGGAAAACGGTTCCTTCCTGAGCGAGCTCGGCTCTCGGAAGATTCGGCCACGCACGGGCGTTCCAAGATAGCATGAAATGATCGTCTGTCTGTTTTTCCGATGTCACTCCGATGGGGCCATAACGCAGAAGCGCTCACGTGCCGCGCTTTGGGGGCCCGTAAGTAAATCCACAGATGGTCAAATATGCTCGATACTGATCTGAAGACCTCCACTATAGCACGTCTTTCATAGACGCGCTGCGTTACTTTGGGACAATCAATCAATCAATCAATCAATCAATCAATCAATCAATCAATCAATCAATCAATCAATCATATCGGCACATGTTGTCCCGGCCGGAAAAAGAAGAAAGTTAAGTCGACAGGTTCTGCTTTCTCTACGTTTCTCGGACTGCAAGATTAATTGAGGTGTCCAAGTTTGCAAACATTACTTGGCAAATAACGCTCTCTAAAAACGGCAAAAAGCGACAAGAAGTGTGTGTCAAAGCGGTTGTCTACAAGTCTAGCCTGACACTAACACCAGGCACGAAAGTAATCTATAGCTCATCGTCGGGAACTGAAACGGCTTGTGTGTGCGGTCACTGTGAAGGTTGCACCGTCCCAATGAAAGCTGGTGTCCGCAGCGGGGCTGGGTGTTGTCCAGCTTGCTTGTCTTTTTTTCACACTTAATCGCGTTACAGAAATGCGAGGCGCAATCAGCGGTGACCCACATGCACGGCAATTAGCGCGTGCTATACGGACTCGCATATATAAAGAAGAAAACGCACACCAGAACGTTGTTTCGGCCCGGTCGACCTCTGGCGACGGCAGCGGCCGCGCTCTCGCGTGCGCCTGAAGGGCTGCGCATTCTCTGTTCCCAGCGGAACAAAAAAACCCGCGTTCACATCGGAAAAATACGAAATGGCGCACGCGAATGAAATAATAAAGAGGAGGCTCGGGGTTACATGCATATTTATGCGCGGAAATGTAGATGGGCTAGCCTCGATGGGCGTTGCGTACTGTATGCGCACAACGCTCGGGCGTCTAGCGGCAGCGACGATTCGTTTCCGCGCCTCACACGAAGATGACCGCAGAGGCAGCGTCGATTTCGCATTACGTGCGAACGTAGTGCTTCGCTATATCGAATGCGCCTTCTAAGCATGAAATGCGTTTAGCTCCCGTTGTCGGCGACCTTCGGGAGACCTTGAGCCACAAAATCCAGAGCCGTTACCCGCGCGCTCAAGACGAGAATGGGACGAAACGAGAGCATCCGGGCATCGTTGCGAGAGAAAAACGAGATCCTCCGGAAAACCAGTCAAAGCTTAAGAAAATGCGGTCTCTGGCCCCCAACCCCCTGTACAAGACTGCATTACATACGCTAGTTACTGCCCAAACAAGCTGGAAGAAAAAAAGATTGCTTCCGATTTCTTCCTGTTACGTTCGACCGGCGGGGGCTGGCGATCTTCGGGGAAGCGACCGTCGGAAAGGCACCACGATGTCTGCTGCGATGACTCGCTTTGAAAGGACGAAATCTGCCTGGCCCGCTGCGATGTCTAACTTTGTGAAAACAATGATGCACCGAGTCAACAGGACATCGGCGCCATCATGGCTGCGGCGGCGACTCGTTTTGAAAGGACAACAATACGTCAGTCCCCAGCCCGACAGCGCCGCTATGTCTAGGGGCGCGCGGCCGAGCAAGTATTGTTGGTGTGTGCGCCGTCACCGGCACGGTCTGTTTGGAGCAGGGGCGCTCCTGGAAGATGCTTTGCGGTGCCGTCTCACGCAGCTTAGAAGTCGTCGGTCAATGGCCAGACGCGGAGGCCACTGTCTGCGGAGTCGACTCTGGGATAAAGAGGCGCCTGCTCGGAGCAGCACCGTGTCTGCGAGAACCCTCTCACCTCGGTGTGGTTAGTGAAACCTGTGCGGAAGTGAGTGTGTAAATACTCCCCCTCAAAGGCGGGTCGGCGACGATGACTTTGGACGCTCCCATCGGTCAAAAGTTGAATGGCCGTTTTCACTCACCTAGGGATCTATGGAGGACACAGTGTTTATAAGCAGCTGTGGCGCGGCTGCTGGGTGTGCATTCCTCTTTCAGTCATGCTAGACCGAAGAACCGTAACGTTCTCATGTAGATACTGTAAATAAATCCCGTATCCCTCGTTCTCGTTGAGAACAAGTCTCGCCCTTCAACACCGTCCTCAGCGTGGATGAGTTGGACGACGGCATGGGCCAGCTACCATATATTTCATGCCCGACCCCAAACATTACATTCTTAATGTTTGTTCACAATATCACTCAAGCTGTAACTTCTAATACGCTGAAGTTTAATTTGTCACTTCTAGTAGCGACGTTCAAAAGGCATATACAGTGCACCATAATCTTGACTGTCATCTTTTGGCGCTGAGACAGTGTTGCCTGTGCTCTTTTCAACGCCAGCGGTCCGCGAGTTCTGCGGCGCGGGTTTTGCGCCGCCTCCTTCGAGAGATGGCGCCACGCCGGCGCGGCGCGGATGGTTCCAAGATGGTTGCGAGTAATCATCGTAATTACTCCAACCAATCTACTTTGCCGGTAGCCATGTCATGCTTACATCAACTCCCGATTACGGGAGAGCCAGTATTTTTTTCTTTTACAATCGTGGTTTATTGTCTCACTCTCGCGTATATTATTATTGGTTTCACCGGGCCGCTTGTGTCCGTCGCAGGAATTACAGAGTGCTTTGCCACTGTTTCTGTGCATTACGGGCGAAGCTGCAACTTTATGTTTTTTTTTATCTTAGCAGAGCTGTGTTTTCTCTTAAATGGTTTTCTCTGAAAACTTATGTAACCCGCCGTGATTGCTTAGTGGCTATGGTGCTGGGCTGCTAAGCACGAGGTCGCGGGATCGAATCCAGGCCACGGCGGTCGCATTTCGACGGGTGCGAAATACGAAAACACCCTTGTGCTTAGATTTAGGTGCATGTAGAAAAAACCCCAGGTGGTCAAAATTGTTCCGGAATCCCCCCACTACGGAGTGCCTCAAAATAAGAACGTGGTTTTGGCACGTAAAACCCCCTAATTTAATTTTTTTCCACTTATGTATCTAGGAGCTCTAATTTTGCCACACACTCCATCGGACTCTTACCATTGCTAAGATTATTTAGCCTTATTTAGACATGATTTCTGGACAGCAGGTTCGTTTGTATCCAGCTTTCTCAGTATTCCGTAGCTATTAATACAAGAGCGCGATCACCTTCTTCGCCAAACTGTCAAAACCCTAAGCGTAGCTTTCGTTCGTAGCGTCAACATTCCTGTACGCGACGACACGGTCGGAACTGGTCGGTCTTAAGGTTTCAAGTTTACTGCTTCGTTCATCAGTGATACATATATGCAGTAGAAGTTGCTTACGAGCTCGCCGCGCCTTTTACAGTGTGTTTGCAGAAATCTTTTGTGCTCCTATATCTTCTGCAGCTGCGTCAACACCTTGTACTCGCCCTTCCCACTCCGTAAGTGCAAAGCAGCCGGCGATGCATTCGCGTAATTTGGTAGTTAGTGACAAACGCCCACTAACGGAAAACAGCATTCTTGGAAACTGGCCCATGCACGAACATCAGCGCGAACCGCCATGAAGGCACTGCTCCGTTATTTGAATGACGCCGGACTTTGCGACAAAATGTGATTGTCCACTGTGTGACACAGAATGTATTAGTGGGGCGTTGACAGTGCGTAACACCATATGACGCCTTCGCAGACTGCATGACAGCTCCTACAGAAACAGATGTGTGTACGTGTGCGTGTATGTGCGTGCGTGTGCATGCGTGTGCATGCGTGTGCGTGTGTTATATTATTTTGCTTTCACCGGACTAACTTAGGTTCACGATTGTAGCGTCGATACTGTTTGTTCTATTTACCCTTCTGTAGTTGCGTGGCCTTCAGTGACTGGCCCTACTGTATGTGATCTGTACTGTGTGTTCTACTTTATTCTTTTAGATCTGTCCTGTTGCTCTTTCTTTCCTCTTTCCTCCCATCCTTCCTATTTTCCATTTCCTGTTAAATGTATATATGTGTTCAAAATAATAATAATAATAATTATTATTATTATTATTATTATTATTATTATTATTATTATTATTATTATTATTATTATTATTATTATTATTATTATTATTATTATTATTATTATTATTATTAATCTATCGCATCATTTTCCCCTCCCCCGGTACAGAGTA
Organism: Dermacentor albipictus; assembly: GCF_038994185.2. Classification (NCBI taxonomy): domain Eukaryota; kingdom Metazoa; phylum Arthropoda; class Arachnida; order Ixodida; family Ixodidae; genus Dermacentor; species Dermacentor albipictus. The sequence goes on from NC_091829.1 coordinate 11,657,795, forward strand.
GCCAGCCGGATATAATCTCTGGTTAACCTCCCTGACTTTCATTTGCCATTCCCTCTTTCTCTTGGTAGTCGGTGACAACTGCTTTCATCAAAATTGCGAGGACGTTTTAAGAGGAGGTCGCGAATGAGTTGGGGATTGAATACTGCGTAAAGCCATTGTCGTTGCGTTTGTTTTCCCGTTTACTGCCGAGTGAATTCGACCTCCAGGGAATGTAGATAAAGCGAATAATACCTCCGCAGGGAGCCTTTCCTCTATTTCTTCTTTGCCGAATTTGAATTACAGCCGCGCAGTAGGGACAGCTTTAATGGAGAAGGTGGTCGAGATGGAGCGTGCGCGTCAGACGCACAATTCCTTTGCCAAGTCTCGCTCTGCCTGTGCACAGAAGCTACTCGAGACGCCCTTGCTCCATTTACGCGCACACGAAGAAAAAGAAAACCACGGAAGGATTCTTTCCTTGAATTTGCCACAAAAACGGAAGAAAATGCATTAGGCCGACGCCAAAAGCGAAAGCAATAGGTGAAACGGAACGTACACGCCAAGTGTCGAGATCCCTATCATTTCATGGGCCTTTTCCTCCGACAGCACAGGGAGACTGTACAGAGCTTTTACCAATACCCTAATTCAATCGAGCTCATCGTTCACTACTTAAGTGTAAAAAGAAGCTGAAACTATGCAAGCATGCACCCACACCCACCCACCGACACACGCACAACACACACACACACACACACACACACACACACACACACACACACACACACACACACACACACACACACACACACACACGCACACACACGCACACACACGCACACACACGCACACACACACACACACACACACTGATCGGCAAGCGTGAGAAAAAAGAACGTAAGCGGTGCGCTTCCTCCCCACAGCCCTTTTATAACCTCGGGCTCCTAAATCGCGCTTCTCCCTTGTGTTCTTCAATTTCATTCTCTCCTCAACTACGACTGCGTCTTTTAATCACAGACTTCGCCACATTTCCAGGGCGAAGGCATTTCTTTTTCCTCCTATATAACTGCGCGTCTGGCTGCAGCTCTATCGCCCGTATTAATCGGCCTCGTTCGTCCTTCAGCAGCCCAGGTGCGGAACTCGCGAAGGACGTCTTTGGGCTCGCGTATCGCGCGGCGACCGCCCGGGGCGACGACGGCGAAAAGACACACATAATAACAATAATACGAGAATGACCCAGAACCGAGCTTTCGATTGCCCGAAGGTCCGCGTTTTTCACACCGCGCAGCTGTGGCTGCAGCAAGGCGTACCCGTAGGGCCTTGCATAAACCGCCGTCTGCGCATGATGATTTGGGAGGAAAATGTGCTGAGGTATTAGAAGGGTATCGTTGTCTCGAGATAGAAAGAAAGAAAGAAGCAAAGAAACCCACCTACTATATAGGGAGGCAAGGAATGACTTACAGAGCTATATATATATATATATATATATATATATAACTTACATGGGGCGACGTCTAGTGTGTTCTTCAGCAATGTATGCCTTCGCTGTTTTGAGACGACGCTACAAATATGCAATCTCAATTGAAGGGAAACAACGTGGCAGAACTTTGCGTCTTATCACAAGAAAACAGTGCAGCTGTTAGACAAACGTGTCTAAAGCTTTGCTTTCCCAAAGATCCCACACGCACGCACACACTAGGAGGAGGATTGCAAACAGCCTGCGCAGGGCCTACGTTTCGCGGAGACCTTTTAAATGCAAGATAACGTATGAGTCGGAATCGCCTGCCCCGCTAAGGACTCGGGAGTTTTCTAGAGTAAGTGGCACACAACTCCGGCAGTATACATTTAGTCCCGTACGAATACACAGTCATGCCTCTGCCTGCTCGCTTCGTATAGCTTTCGTAATACTGCACAGATTTTTTGGGGAGACACGGCGAAGAAAGGAGGCGTATGGACGCAATCTCGCGGAGTTTCACGCGTACTGGCACGATCTGCACTGTACTCATCAAAGCGGCTGTGCCATGCTTGGATTGCGGATAATGAACGTTCGACAGTGGCGCGACCCAAATAACTGGCAATCGGCGCCGATCTTGGGAAAAGTAGTAAGCGCAGAAACTGAGAAGGTATACGTTGCTTCGGGGGAAATGTATAGGAGGCGACTGACAACCTTCGGCTACTCACGAGATAAGAGGCCGATTCACCCACTCTAGTACGCTCCCCTAGTTAAGCATTAGAATAAATTGCGTTAGCCCTGTCATCGGTCTGCTGCGTGTTCGCGGTCGTAATAAATTAGTGCAGCGTCCTTAAGTTTGCGCACGGCGCGCACAGGCCCTCCGGACAATGCGCAAACTAAAATAGTGCCAAGTTTCGACTGTGTCATGTCATATTGCATTGTTGTCGCTTATTGCAGCCAACTGTAGTTACCCGCCAAATATATTGTTTATTATGCTAATCAATATGTTTTCTGTAATGCGGTGGATGTTCTTGCTGAAAATGCATCTTGCTCCTCCAGCATCAAATTCCCTATTGTTCCTTCACGTCATCCACTTGTACACTTGCCATACGGTGCACCTTGAGCAAATATTTATTTTATGCTTGCAACATTATCCTGCCTATTATACTGCATACTATCGTGTTAATCGTATTCCCGTGGGCGTTCTTGCAGGACAACTGACTGTCCATTTTACTATCGCGGGGACGTTGCCCTTTGTCGGGAGGCATGCAGTGATTGCCTCATTTTGCCACATCTCACGGGCATGTTGCAAACACGTACGAATAAATTGAAAATTTTGGTATATCGTTAGAGATTATTTGCACACTGCTTCAACAAAAATAAACATAATGGAGGCCCAACACACATGCTGGAACATAGATTTCAACGTGCGCGTTGGATCTGCATAATTTTTATTTCCTGCACTACGGCTCTCGATCTGATTCGCTTCACAGAGGCGAACCGAATCTGTACAGACGCTGTTGTGCTGAAAGTTTGACGTCAGCATGTCGCTCGATGATGTAGGGTCTCGCACCGCCGTCTGTTCACTGTACTGGAGAGCAAACGACCGGGTCACACACATAGGAGTCCGCGAACGTTCGTGACGTCACTTATCTGACTCGCTAACGCTTTCGATAGCTTCCACAATGCTTCGTGCTTTTGCTGACGCAGCGTGATAGCACTCAGCGTGAAGAGGACGAAGCAGAAAATAATTAGGACGACAATTGCCGGCCCGTCAATAGTGTTTACGTGGGAATGCAGAGCTACGCTAAACATCGCGGGATCGTCTGTCTTCCATTGGCTAATATAACGCACGCAGTGGCGACCTAGATTGGCAAGGAGACGTGCGCAAATAAAGCGCGTCCGTGGGAAACGTGTCGTTCGATTATACGGCGCGCTGCTGACTTGAGTTCCTTTGCCGTCGGTAAAACGCCAGGCCCGATGATCCTATAATGGGGCACCAGCCGTGTCTTCACGCATCGAGATTCTGTGTTGCCCGTATTATGCGTGAGCACATTTTCTGAGCACGAGTTTGGGCGTATAGCAATACTTGTAATGTTTCCCACCAAGATCGTCATCATTATATGCAGCCCTGCAGCCCATTTCAAGGACGAACTATATGGATTGCGTCTGTACTTACGACGCACACAAAGAACCTGCTAAATTATTTTAGTGGTTTAACGTCTCTAGACCGCGCACGTGCTTACGAACTTAGGACGAGCGAACCCCTATAGTGGACGGCTCCGGAATAATTTTGAACACCTATGGGGTTCTTTAACATGCGTCCAGAGTCCTGCAAGCGAGCGTTTTTTTGCATATCGCTTCCGTCGGATTGCTCCTGCTGCCGCGGCCGGAATTCAAACCTCGTGCACACACAGAACCTCTTCAGCGGCACTTCCGAAAACGCGTAGCACTCACCGCGGCGGCTCAGTGCTGTATGTCGATCTGCAGATGGCACGAAGCCGCGGGTTCGGTCGCCAGCATCGAGGACCGCATTTCGTTGGGCGCAGAGTGTAACGCGCACTTTGGGTGCGTATTAAAGAAGCACCAGGTGGTCAAAGCATAACTCGTCACTAAGGCGTCCTTCATGGTGTCTCCAGTCCATTGCTTCATCAGCTCGTGTTAAACGCCCGTCGACGATCCCACAAGCAGGCAAACATAAGGGAAATCTTCTGCAGATCCGACGCATACCTTGGTATCTACGTGAAGCGAAGCTTTCCCGAAGCGGTTAAACAGATGCTGTAGATTTGCCCGCTTCATTCTGGTGTCTTGAGCGTAAAGGGGCGTGCGCTCGCATGCGCTCTCGTGCTTCCGGGCTACGCAGTTTGACGCTCGCGGCGGTCATTTCAAAGAGCTCTTTGGCGTTGACAAGATGGGCGCATACGTGCTGCGAAAGAATATGAGTTGTCATTCGTCAGCCTATACACGGCTGACGCAATATGCTGCCATTTGCGGATTTACAACATGCCCCATATACTTAACTTATATTGCGTCCTTAACATGGTTGATTTTCGAGCTTCAGTCGACCAATAAACGTAATAACGAAAAAAAAAGAGAAGCGATTTTGGCTCAACGGTTAGAGCATCGCAGGTTGCTGTGCTGGTGGATCAACAGGATTCGTCGGGCATCTAATTGAATTAGTTCTTTTTTTGCCAAGTTTGAACTATTCTGCACGATTAGCAGCAACCAGTAGTCACGGTCAATAAAATTCGGCAGGACTCGCGAGAAAAGTTAAAGAGAAAACACAGAAACAAAAGCTGAGTGAACTCTTATCTGCCTCGGTGGTCGCGCTCCCTTCGGTTACAATGCACCACTTGTCTGGCACAAAGTATCTAAGCACGCTGACCGCGCGTCTTTTATCTTACCTGCGCCTGCGCACAAGGAACAAATAAAGAAATAAGCAGAAGGAGGAAGGCAAAAAAAAAAAACACATGTGACCGACAGAACAGAACCCCCGACGTATACAACCTGGAAAAGACCGTGCAATTCTTTCGTTTCACGCCTACACCAGAAATCGAAGGACGGTTATACCGACCGCGCCGCGGACACGCAGCCGATCGCGGCCACCCCGAGCCTCCGGAGAAAAGGTCAGGCGCAGTACACGGCGCGACGCCCCAGTGAACACTACTCGCGTATACCGGAGGCTATCATACACGTGAACCGAGATTGGAGAGAGAGAGGGGGGGGGGGGGGGGGTGTACCGAAATCGCCGTTGCCGCACCAAAGAATAAAGGGTCGCTTGGAGCGGAGCACTGCTGGTTTCAAGAGGGGGCAACACATAATGCTATACGCTTTGTGAAAGCCACGCGTTCCTCCGGTGCTCGCCATTCAGAGTTGTATTGCAGTCGTCGGCGGAGGCCGGCGGATTTGCAGTGCTCGGCTGCAAGGCGGAAGAATGGGTGAGACGAGGTGCCAGACGGATACGTGTACACTGTAGTTTGTTACTGCAAATGACAAGGCGGTGCTACCTGTGCAGATGCTCATGGTCGTAGCAGCCGGTCGGAGAATGGCGAGGGAATACCATGTACACAGTGTTCGTCCGTGACATACTACTCCTCGGGATCCACTACCGTCGAGAAACGGGAACCAGACGACGACGAAGAGCGTTCGGCTCTGTCGAGTTAGTCGAAGAATATAAAAGAAACAGTTCGTTCTGTAGCGTAGGCTGAACTCAATCCTCTGCACTGTAGACTGAACGCGAGCTGAGCTGCGTGTTTTGACCTGCAATCTACGTTAGTACGTGGGAGAATTTCGTACCAACATGAATGTTACGAAGTGTACAAAGCGTTAGGATGGCGGCGCGGACAGACGTTAGGCGTCGAGTGAATTCTCCGTTGCGGCATCACTTTGCTATGTTTATTTACGCAGAAATATATGTGCACAAAGGGCATAATGTAATGGGGGTATATTTCGAACAATACGAGTACAATGTCGGAACTTCGTTCGATATATATATATATATTCATTATGCATATCTTCATCATTTTCTTTACTTTTTTATTATGTTTATTATCATTAATTTAGTTGTTTATTGTTTGCTGTGGAGCATAGTTAAATAATGTAGACGAGTTACTCCCTACCTCAGCTCCACAGTAACCGATTTATAACAGAACCTAACCGAACCTGGCCCGTCGCCGTAACAATCCTTTCCTTCAGCCTGGTTATTATAAGAAGCACAGGCGTGGTAATTACAGGGCCCTCGGCTGTCGTCCCCTACAGTCAAACGTCGGTTTAAAAAACCCAATGTTGCGAAATTTTGAATTTAACGAAGCGCTTTCATTTGCCCGACACATGCTCACTTAGCTATAATGCATCGAAAACGTCAAAGCAGCGAAGTCAACTCAATGTCCCACTCGGTGTAGCGAATTTTAGCGAATTTGGCAAATTCGGAAAGAAGATATGAAGGAAATATGAGTACGCGGATATCAGTTTAGGTGATGGGCAGCACTGACCTGTTGGCAAAGCTTGCCATTTTATCAAAGAGCAATAAACGCACTCAACTGGCTCCCGATCTACGGTAACTGCGTACACAGGCGATAATTATTATTTTATTTTATTGTTCTTCAACAAACGTAATGTGTTTCGAATGAGGGTATCAAACGTTTCCGAGGTTCTCGATTTAATGAAATAATTATTCCGTTACGTGTCAACTTCACTAAGTCGAGTTTGAGAATCTAGCAGTGAGATTCGCCCCACTATGTTCAACGAGAAAAAAAAAAATGTCAGAGACCTAGCATTGAGAAAATGTTCCAGCGTTATAGTTCTTTCTTTTAAAGGCAGCACGAAAACGTCGTACTATTTCCGGCTGCACTCTACAGTGACGATTTGCCTTAGCACAGCCCATATAGGGTCTACAACACTGCACCGTGTTGTAGATAAAGAAAAGAAAAAAAAAAGAACGCAGGAAACGACCAAACAGCTCGCCCACGTAAGAACACCCGTGTTCTAAGCCGTCAGGAAACGCGAGTTTCAATGCCCGTATACTACTGTCGTTTACAGTCAAACACGCCTGCCGTTGTACATCTGGTACGTGCTATATATGGAGGGTGTATCAACGGGAAGTATATCGCCACTGTGCGGTGATACAGAAACTCGCGTTTTTGTTTTGTTTTGTTTTTTTTGTTTTGTTCTATGATCTAAAGTTCTGCAATAAAGAAATCTTGGGTGTGTACGGATTCAACAAAAGAATCCGAGCGGAGGAGACAATAATCAAGTCGAGTGAAAATATACACTGCACCGCAAAGGCGTCCTTATTTTTTTCCATCTATCTAGGTCAGTATCATTTTCGGAAGGGGAAGAAAATACACGTATACGTGTGCCGGCCGCTAAAGCGCGGACTTATGTATAGGCTTATACGGTGCTCTTCTGGCCGGTATGGCCGTGTGATAGCTTGAAAAAAAAGAAAAGAAAACGAGCGCCGGGAAACTTCTGGAATTTGGAGACGCGTTCGTTCCGTATGTAAGCCGCACACTTTGAAACACGCCGGCGAAGTATAGCAGTTCCGCCATGTCGAAGCCATGGTTTCAAGGTGGCTTTGACTGATTTAAATAGCATATAGCTTGTCCCGGCTAACTTTAGTCAAGCTGTTGAACGAAAAAAAAAAACAAGATTAAAAAAATCATGGCGCAATGTACAACATTAAGACTTACAGTGTTTGGTCGTCAGACCTCTGAGGGCCGAATACTGTAGATGTTATAATAGTAACATGCACCGTATTTTTTAAATCTCTCTTTTTTTTTTCTTATTCGTTGAGCGGCTTGGGTAACGTTAATTGGGACACACGTACGGTAGACCTCCAATTTCGCAACTACTTATGAGTAGCAAAGCATCCCCGCCTGCAAAAATTTAAACACGTTGTACTCCCTCCACAATAAGATCAGGCAGATAAAAACCACCCTCAGCACAGACGCTGTTCCTGTACTTCTAGCTATAACTGTGCGAGGTCAATGGCGGATCCAGAACCCGCTTGCTTGATTGATTCGTTCGTGGAGTTTGACGATAGACAAAGAGAGAAGCGAAGAAATAGTAAACGGGGTAACCAGACGAAAGTCCTGTTTTACTACCGTGCAGTGGATTAAAGAGGAGGTCGTAAAGAAAAGAAAGAGGGAAGACGCAGCAATACCGTATATACTGGAATAGAAGCATACGCCCCGCAGCGTAATCCTACATATGACCACGTGGCTTTATATGGGAACGCACGGGTTTTCATACAGGATCCTATACGATCATATAGATTTGTGGATACAGGGCATGTGGGAGCATACATACGGGATTCTTCAATAGGCACAGATGTGCGCGCACGTGAAGACGCGCATCGAATCTATGAACGGTAACAGAGAGCTGTCGGCTCGAGGTACTCCAGTGACGCCCCAGAGTCGCCATGGGGCAATGAGGGGCGTTACTTTGACCACCTGGGTTTATTTAACGTGCATTTAAATATAAGTACACGAGCGATGTTGCCTTCCTTCCCCAGTTGGAATACGGCCGCCGTGACCGGGGATCGTACCCGCGACCTCGCGCTGAGCCGTAGAACGCCATCGCCGCTGAGCCACGGCATCGGGCTGAATCCCGTGCACGAGTGATGCTTTCGGTCAGCGTGCAGAAGGTATTGCTCGTTGCCCCTACAGTTAGGGCTTAATGAACGAACGAACGAATGAATGAATTATTGACTTAATGGCTCATTAGCCTAAGTGGAGAAGGGGAGTATCTCCCGACACGGTGGTCCTCCAAAAGTACAGAAAACTGGATGATTGCATGGGTGTACGCGACTGTAGATGACGGAGTCAAGGACGCGCTACGGTGTATTGCGTGGTAAGGTCCCTTTAACTTATCCAGGGACATTACATGCGTGACAATTGTTGCATGGGAGACTTTCAACACCGTCAACGCTTTAATTTTGTTTTTGTGCGAATACGTGACAAGCAAGAACAGAAATAAGTAAAAGCCGATACGCATAATTACGGACCAGACAAAAAAGAAAGAAATTAAATTACTAACTTGCTAAGCTTCTTCGTTCCGAAAAGAAAAAAAAAGCTGGGCCGCTGAGTAGGCTATAGTCAATAAGCCATAATGCCTCGTGATCGCTCCATGATAAGCAAAAGAAGGAACAACACGCCAAGAAAAAAATAAACGGCGCAAAGACCGACTATTCTTGCTACACAGGTACATGTTACACACTAGTGAGTAAAATTAAAATGATATAATCGGCGCACAACGACATTGTAGAGTGCAGCTCTTTCAGTAAGAGAAAATTACGTGAACTCCCGTTCGCGAAGAGTCTTCACGGGGCGTGCTAAACCATGACCGCTGGTGGTCGAAGCAGGTCAATGCAATCGTTGCGAGGCAAAGCCAAACGCCAGAAAAAAAAAAGAGAAAAAAGCGGGCCCGAACCCGCAGAACCATCGGCTCCGGTGCTTAAGCGCGACTAACACTCTTACATTGGGATGCGAAAAAGAAGAAACAGGTCGATAATTCGATTCGACACCACGCGAGAAACGTTCTATACGACACCCGAGCCCGTGCGGGGGCAATAAACAGCACTGCGCGCGAAATGCGGCGCGCTTTGAAGATGAACAGGCGCTGCATGCAGGCCGCGGAGCTACCAAAGGTGCGACGCATCGTATACGTGGCGGAGCTTCCATTGAGAACGCGATTGTTATACAGGGACGAGCCATTCGGCCAGCAACGCGGCAAGACAAGCCATTCGGCGGCGAAAAATAAGCTACACACGACGAACGCGGGCGACCGCGGCGGGCAGTCTTTATAACCCGATATTCACCGCAGCGCGCCCTACTTAATCGGGAGGATGCGATCCCACGCCCCGTCCAGGGCTCGTAACTCACCCCTTTATGGGCGCGCGCATCCACGCAGGAGTGACGGGGAGATTACGGCCACAGCGGAGTGGAAGCGTTACTGTTTGCACACCGCGGACTCGCTGTTTCCGCGCAACTACGGAGGCTGCGAGACGATGACCATATATCGCTGCGTTTGCGGGGCCGAAATATGGGCTAAGCGACTTCTCGAGCTCTTAAAACACACACCAAGCCGATCGTTCGCTACGCGCCCGTGTAGTAGCTCACGAGGGCACCTTGAAAAGCGACTACTATGCCACCTGCCGAGAAAAAAAATATTTCGACCTAAATAAATCGCACTTTTTTTCTTCTCAAAGCCCTTCTACTATAGGGTAAGGAGCAGGTTTCGAGTGCAGTGTTCCAAAGCAGTGCATTGCACACGCGCCAACCTTAATATGCAGCTTAATAAGCCACTTCGTGAAAGAAATACTACACATTGTCTGATATACCACTCGACATGACTGCTTGCAAGCCCTCTGCTTTAGAGTCACAGAACGAGTGATTTGTGCCACAGTAAAACAAACGTCTTTGTCAATTTTATTAAATATCCACGTAACATCGGCGGAAATTTCGTATGCAGATATTCATTAATTGTGGATATGAGTGGCGTATAGGCGGCACTGTTGCAAGTGGGTCCGAATTACCGAGCGGGTCCGAAAAATCAGGCTCTCAAAGTCGGTAAACGACTCTTTTGTATTCACCTGTAATCAATCTTGTTCTAAAGTGGAAGCAAATAAAAAAATATTGTAAAATTATTTGTGCCAATAGGACAATCGTAAGGAAGCTCTACAAATTGAACGTTTTACGTTAGAACCGTGAAGGCTGCTGGGCGTGGTAGCGTAATACGTCGCCGTTCAGCGACGTCACTGTATCTGTTTCATAAATGGCAAGCAACGCTACGAATTAAGGCCAGCGAATCATTTCGCTCCCAGTTCCTATGCGCGGCCAAAAAAATAGTACACCATATATATGAAAGAAACATATAGGTATGCGTCACGTAATTCAGTGAAGCGTATATGTTTTTTATTGCAGAATATGACGTATTTCTTATACAGGTGACAGTGCAGACCTGAAGCTATTTGCCGTCAAACCAGAGGAGTGATACGTTTCCGCGACCAGTGGCCACAGAACACCGCTCGCACCCGAAATATAGTGCGCCGAATATGGTAACCACAAGCGTGCGCAAATAATACGTATCTTCACATAGCATTACGCCCATAAGGTACAGTTGTAATATATATGAAGTGTTGTTGTTTGGTAGAAAGCGCAGTACATTAAAGCAACTGCGCTGCGAAATCCGCGGAGTGAGACATGAGTGACCGAACTACCGTCCTAGGTTCGTAGCATTCTCTTTTAAGTCAAAAACACAGTGTAAACAAGTGAAGGCTAGGGAAACAATAAGCGCACAGGCATTTGTGCTTGCGTGATTCTTCCCGAGTCCTTCGTTTGCCACAGTATAGCGCTATAGTGGCGAGTGATACCAAAGGTCCGCTGAGGTTTAAAAATTATTAAGTTATGGATTTTTACGTGCCAAAACCACGATATCGATCATTATGAGGCACGCCGGAGTTGGGTGCTCCGGATTAATTTTGAGCTCCTGGGGTTCTTTAACGTGTCCCTAAATCTAAGTACACGGGTGTTCTTGCATTTCGCCCCCATCGAAATGCGGCCGCCGTGGCCAGGATTTGATCCCGCGACCTCGTGCTTAGCAGCCCAACAGCAAAGCCACTAAGCGACCACGGCGGATCCGTCCGGTTTATACCTCCACTAGAGATGCTAACGGTAGGGGGAAAGTCACACAAGCTGGAACGCTTTTCATTGGGTGGCTATTCCCATTTGCTTCGTTTGTATACTGGCTCTATGAACAGTGATAGACCTTTAGGAGAGTTCACTAGACCAACGCATCAACCATGTAAGGACAAAAGAGAAAGAGAGAGAGAGTATCGCAAGTAATTTTGCCGTTATTACGACAGCGCGGTGCAGAACTACCCAATAAAATAGAAGAAGAAAGACCCCCTGTGGACTTAACGCGCATGGCGAGGAAAACCGCCGTTATGCGTTATTCACGCCTTGCCCAACGCACCTCTCGCTCGCGCAGCTTCGCCGCCATCCCGAACGCAACTCGAGAAAATGTTCGGTTCCTTCCTCGTCGCAAGAGTTGAGGGGGGCCTCGGCAGACGACGCCACAGCACACGCGCCTCTGCGTCACTATAGCCGCGCACGCCACATGCAATACAAGCACACAAACAACCCGCCGGGGATAAATAAAGCAGACGCGCAAATAGGCAACAGACGATAACGACCCAAGAACGAGCAGAAGAGCCGCAGCGGACGATGGGTTCCACAACGAAGAACACACAGACATGTACTCCTGGGGACGCAATAAAGCTAAACAAAAGATGCGACGGCCGCGGGAGCAACACGCGCCAGAGACCGAAGCGAACATTACAAGCATGAAAAGCAAGACAATAAAGAAGCAAATATAAAAGAAACGAGAAATTAAGAGCCGGACCAGAGTGGCCCCAAAGACGGGGCCGCACGCGAGATAATTTCACATCGCCGCCCCACTTCGAAGGGCCAGCTCTCGCACGGTGGGAAAGCTGAACGGCCTCCGCATAGCCTCTGGATGACTTAGCCCCTTCTCTCTCTCTCTTACTATGCCTCCTTCCTACGCGTCTCGCGCGCTGAGATGTTTCTGTTTTTGGGCGTCGGTGCGTGTGGCATGCTACTATATACACTAAGTGCTGCGGATACGGCATGCGAGAAAGCGCAGACGTAGGTGCATTCTGGTGCGCGTTCTGAACACGCACACAGGAGGCATTTTGCTCGAGTACGTTGCACCTTCATCACTGCAGTACACACTCACCGCCCACGTCTATCCGTTAACGGCTTCACTACAGGCAACTTACACCAGCCAGGGGGCGCTACGACGCTTTCACTTATCCCCCCAGCGCCACCGACACCGACTGCCAGGAATGCGAAGAAAATGAGACGACATTCCAAATTACGAAAACCCATGCTTGATCGCTCTTTTAACTGTTACTCACCGATATTTTCGTTTTTATATGCAAATGCCTGACGAAGTCCTCAACAAGCACATAACAAGACAATAAAACATAAGTACAAGAACATCAAACAATGTAAAAATGCAAAAAGCTAGACTTGTGCACAATTTGCATGTTTTATTTATGCATTTATGCTCAGTAATGCGAGTAATACCACGAGAAGGGAAACGCAGTAGAGGACGACAGAAGACTAGGTGGAGCGATGAAATTAGAAAATTCGCGGGCACCAGTTGGAATCGGTTGGCGCAAGACAGGGGTAATTGGAGATCGCAAGCAGAGGCCTTCGTCTTGCAGTGGGCATGAAACATGATGATGATGATGATGATTATGATGATGATGATGATTCAGTAATGCGTAACAGTCAGCAATAATTCTGACGAACAACAGCCTTAATGAAATCATTAAATACATTATACAATTTGCAAAAATAAACAAACACGATCGCAGCAATACTGGGTGCTGCCACCAACAGTGTTATTTTATAAAACCAAACAAGACATAAGCCTTAATGTTTTCCCTCCAGTTTACTCCTTAACGATCTTGTCCAGCTTTCGATTTCACTTTACAATACGGGCGCGTGAGCTGCTTCGATCAGTAGGGTGGACTCGACCACATTGGTTGTTTTGCAGCAAGCGTGTAGCGCAAATTCGTTCAACATTTGCCTCAAGGCAGCAGTTCGGGGTTCACCTTGCTTTCCGATAGGAAAACCAGGGCCCAGCCCCGATAGGCACGCTGGATGTTCAGCTTCCTCTTATAACTATAGCATCCACAGGTTGCGACTCAAAATGAGCAAAGCCGATCGTACGACCTCGCCGTCCGCGCTTTGCGTTGAGCAAACAAAAATACATATTCTGAATATAGCCCGGCCTATTTACTGTTACACCAGCAGACCCGAATGATAAAGAAAATCCTGCCCGCGGAGGAGGAACCGGTTGCTTCGACAAGGTCAGTTGTAGCACCCGTCGAGACGTTATATCGCCGTTTCAAGCGCGGACTGCTGGCTAAATTTCAGTTGCTTAAGCTGCGGCGCAGTTGCAGTGCAGTCTCCCTTGAGACGATGCGGTATAATATGACACAATATTCGAACTATAAACTGCTTTTCTTTTCTTTCTCTTCAGAAAAACAAAGGGGAGGGACACATGCAAGGGTTTGCCATACGCTGTATACGTAGTGAACAAATTTTAGTAAACAAGTCTGCCATGAGCTTCAGTTCATAGCATTTTCAGACAAACGCCCTTAGTTGCTGACGATTGGATATTTTATTAATATTTCTGTTTAGACTGCGTTGTGCTCATTCTTGTTAACTTATAGAACGGTATGGGCGTCAGTGGCTGTTGAACCGACTCGCCTTTGTTTTCTGCTTTGGCTCTGTCCACGTTCCAAATATTGAAATCTGCAAACAACGTTTGATATCATTCGTACTTAGCATCTCTTTATACTGTTCGTGGCCTTTCTTTTTGTGTACTGCACATGAGGCAATAAAACGTGCTTTCTTTCTTTATCTATCCCCTTCTCTCCTCTTCCTAACTGCCAATCCTGTATCTATTGTGTTGGAGGCGGGAACGTTAAACCGAATCAATCGATCTAGATAGCTCTCTAGATCTAGATACCTATACGTATACCTATAGATGCCCGCATGCAGTATAGACGCACTGCTTCGTCATTGTGGTTGCCCACCCTCACGGGTTCACTGCACTCAACAAAACCATGCTATTGAGCGCGGGTGGCCATACAAACCAATCGAGGGAACAGGGTCGAGCAATGTTCCGAAAAAATCGGCAGCCCACAGCAATCCTGCGTGCGATTGAAAATCACGCGGATGAGCCGCGAAATGCTTTTGCACCGAGCGAGTCGTTCCACGCGTGGCCAGCAACGGGCCCTGACTTCTTTTTCCCTGATGAGCGGTCGAACGTTCTTCGCGCGTGCACGAAAGCGGCAGCGATCAGTTTTTGTGGCCCGCCGGCGTCCCGTGCCCACGCAAGGCTTCGGCCGATTACACTGGCCGGCGCTGTCCGCCCATATCGGCATTCCGCGGCCAGAACAGGCCGAGGTTTAATGCGCGCAGCCGAATACAGTATAGGCAGCAGTGCTCGTAACTCCCGTATATGCGACCGAGATGAGGATACGGGCTTCGTGCATAGACCGCGGCAATGCCCTTCCGTCACGCAGACAAAGTTGGGTGCAGTATGGCGCGTTCTATACCCTCCTCCCCGTCATCATGTTCCTTTTCTTATCAGTTTCTTCTTTTTTTTTATTATTTGACGGCGCATCTCTCGCTTTATAGCGCCATCCCTCAGCGGTCATTGAAATAGAAAAAAAAAAGTAAAAGACAGGGTAGTACGGACGTAAACTGCACTGCGGACATGTAGATCGGCTGCGAAAGCCTGGGAAGTCTAGCTATATTCAAGAACCCTCCATACCGAAATATCAAGCTAAAGTAATAAGGAGGAGGAGGAATACGATAAAACACTAAGAAAGCGAGTACACAGGATGAAGAAAAATTGCATAGATAGACGTGCACAGACGCTAGCGTAGATCTTTCCCCAATGATCTGGTTTAAATCTGGTTTAAATAAATTATGCGCGCGACGCCAATAGTAGCTACATTCTGGAACGCTCCCGCGATTAACCGGTAGACGAAATTTCCGCTGTTGTCGCCATGACTTACGTGTTGCTTTCTTTTTTCTGGGCACAAGATCGCCCAATAAAGAGTTAGACATTAAATATTAATTGATTAAGTAAATCCCGGGGTTTTACGTGCCAAAACCGCGATAGATTACGAGGCTGCGGATTCATTTTGACCACCCGGCGTTCATTTGACGTGCACGTAATGCACTGTAGGCGGGCGTTATTTGCACTACGCCTCCATCGAAAGGCTGCCGCCGGGGCCTGGAATCGAACCCGGTACCTTTTGCTCGGCGGCGCTACGCCATAGCCACAGAGTCACCGCGTCCGGTAAGAACGTCGCTGTTACGTGTCACATTCGTGATGTATCGACTATCCGCCGATTTATTGCAGGAAGGCATCGCACAGTGTTTGGTTTAAACTGGGTCCAACTGGCGAGGTTGGAATTGGCGCGTACGAAAAATAAACTTGGACAGTCTATAGACTGCAAATAGACTTCCCGTTGACTGCATTGCCTTTCAGTAATTTGTTATTTATAAAAAAAGTATATCCATAGAAAGACTGTCGATCAACCACTATGAAGTGTTTGTCTGTAGACATTGCATAGACAAGTATCGATCAAAGTGTAAGGTAATTAGTCCTTAGACCGTAAACTTTCTCTGTCCTTTACAGACATCGACTACCTAAGACCTTATGATTTGTTTACCGACGACATTGTACACACAACATTCGATAAAAATTGTAACGCGCCGTAAGTATTTAGACTATCCATAGACCAATCTGCATAACATGGATGGATGGATTAACTTTATTGCGGTCTTTTAGAGCGCGCGTATCTAAATAACACGTCTAAAGACAATCTATTGACCTTATAGACATATCTACTAATAAACAAATATCTACGGACTTTCTACACACGGTTGAAGAAATTCTTATAAGAGAGCACAGATGTGACTACTCATTTTCATTTATATATGCAAATGTCTAAAATATGAAAAATATGCAAAATATGCAAAATAACAGGCGCGTGACTAGACGTGACGTACGCCTGTCTCGTGTCCAGCAATGTGGCTACTGTAGTGCTTCCTCCTCTTCTTTGATTCTTCACACGTGCCGGAAACTCGCGGACAACTTTCTTTGGCAATGAAGAAAATACTAAATGGGCCGCGCTTCCGCACATGTTGTTGTATACCGCGCCAAGTATTGCCGCAGCGCTTGGCAGCGCTCTTGGTTCCTTCGGAAAGATACCGAATTACAGTAGTTTCCACGTACGACGGTTCCGCGTTCGCACAGACTCGAGAAAAAAAAAAGAAATAGAAATGCAGAAAAATACGTCGAGTTTAACGCTGAGTGGTTCTGTTTTCTTATTTTTGACGCCATAAATAAGGCGTTTACGTTTTATCGTCCCCCAGCTTGAACCAGCTCGGATGAAAGCCGGTGGGACTTCTTCCCGAAGCGCTCTTCCTTCAGCGCGCTTTGCCTCCGTTGCTCTCGCTTCATTGTTACAGGAAACTGTCACAGAAAATTATCCGCGAGTACAGATTCATACGGCTTCCTGCATAGCCGATGGCCCCACAAAATTTGAGGCATAGTGAATGTTGTGCGTCATTTTGAAGTGGCGACCGCTGCACATAACTGTGCCGTGGCCCGCAGGAGAAGAGCGGCTCTCCGCGGGGACGTGGGAAGACGGCCGAAAGCGCGCGAGACGCGGCGGTGCAGATCCACTCGTGAGGTGGAACGCGGCAACGAACGGGGTCAGCCGCTGGCTCCCTCGGTCCCGGCGCCGCAAGAGCGGTGGTGGGCCGAGAAGTACGCGATGCATGTCGCCGCGGCCACTTCATTTCCCGCCACTGCGTGCAGACGTCTACGCGGCGACGAAGGTTGCGTAGCCGGGGATTCTCGACCCGTACTGACGCTACAGGCGGCGTGCGCCTCTATACGAGGCGCCGAGGATGCGTTTATCCGGGAAGCAACTCGCCCCCTGACCGACAGTTCGCGCCACGTTAATCATGCACGTTGAATTGCCTACCCAACGTGCTCTCGGTGTCATTGTTATTTATTATTTTTTTTTGCTGTCATTTTGACCTTCACATTACAGAAAACTTCGCGAAACTTGTTTGGTCCAACAGCCTGGCTGGCTTGGTAATGGGACCAATTGTTCGACGTACCTTTATAATTGGGCAAGCGGTTACAACAGCGACAAAAGCAAAACAAAACTAAATACAGATGTTGGAAAACACACGATTCAAATATACAGAGGATAACAGCAAACAAGTTGACCATTTGTACAATTAAACCACTTATCCGCTGAACATGAAGCGCTTCATGACAGCGGAAAAATTCTGTGCCGCTTTCACATCAGTCGGTATATGGCATTCCAAATGAGAGCGCCGTGAAATACTATTAGCCTTCGACTGTAGGCGTTTCTGGCAACCGTTATATTAAAGCAGTTATTTGCTGCAGCGCACAGGTAACGTAGAGGTGCTTAATGCGAGAGGGCCATCATGTTTTATTATTCTATTCATTACGTCAGAAACATTTAATACGTGAACAGAGTCCAGCGGAAATACACGCATCAGTTGGAACGGTTGTTTTGTTGTATCCGTTCTGTTTGAAAATGTAATAATGCTTATTGCGCTCTGTCGTAAGCAGCTAATATATTTTCAAATACGATTTGCATGTGCTGCTTCACGATACTCGGCGCGAGATTACGCCTGCTTACAGTCGGACGTGTGCGAGCAGACACTGAGACGAACATATAAAAGGTATACGATTATATCCAAGGACGGTGACGGAAAATTTCTCTAGTCTTGGACTATCAAAGAACTGATAACATTGACGGCTAACGCGTATTGCTCAAGGGCGGTCCTATCGCGCGTCTATCATACCGAGTGCAAGATTATTGAAGAAAATGTATCACACATGCTTCGAAGGAAAATCGTATGCGCCCTTCCACAAGTCCCTGCGGAAGAAGCGAAGGCGGCCAGGGGCGATGACATTATGATTATTCGCACGGTTTAGACGAAGCTTATGCCTCGCATCCTTGACAAAGTTTCAGTTCCACATAGCGAATAACCCTTGTTTTTGTAGACAAACACCTTTTTTTCTCAAGAGAACCGCGAGGTCATTTCGCGTAATACCGTGACGTCATGCTCCTGTATTGTGTAGTGTCCTACTTAAGTGTCCACGAAAGTGTTCGCTACCAAGGTCGGACCACATAGTATACCATCGCGTTCGGTGCCACCACGGTGGTTGCCACGATCCCGTTCCGGGTTCCCGCATACGGTTCGCTAGGCGCCTATGCTTTGAAAGGATTCCCAATGATCACCGGGGGATCCTACTGGGCGACCAACTAAGGAAAGGAAGCGGCACCCCGCATATCTTTCTTCGTCGATGTTAAGGCTCCACGAAAGCACATATATATATATATATATATATATATATATATATATATATATATATATATATATATATATATATATATATATATATATATATATATATATATATATATATATCGCAACTCTTTCTCGACGTCTTCAAGGGAGCGATACTTAAAAAAAAAGAAATAATTTTTGGATTTTACATGCCAAATCCACAGTCTTATAAGAGGCACGCCGTATATATAGTGGGGGAGTCAGGAATGATTTTGAGCACCTGGGGATATTTAACCTGCACCCAATGCACGGCATACAGGGGTTTCTGCATGTTCGCCCCCACCGAAACGCGGCCGCCGAGGCAGGGATTTGATCCCGCGACCTTGCGCTTAGCAGCGAACCGCCATCCGCTAAGTCACCACGCGGGCAAGCGACATTCACGGTCAAAGTAAAATGTACCGTCCTGTACGGCCACGCTTTATGTTTCGCCTCGCGTATATAAGAGGTCCACGATAAGGTTGGCCTGGACAGACCCGGGTGTTTTCAGAAGCTTGGACATTAGAAACTGATCATCACGCACCACCATTTTCTGTACTGTTGTTAGGTTTCGAGTCCCCATGGCTTCTATATAATATGGAGCGGGTACGCGCTTCTGACAGTTGCCTGAACCTTTAATCCGGCGTTCTGAGAGAACAAACGGGTACCATTTGTGCCTGTTAACTGCACACGGCGACGTTCCAACCTTCCAGTTTCATTACCGACCAGGGCATAAACCATTCCGCTCTACTTGGCTCAGGATCACGGCGCGGACACAACGCATCGCCGGCTATATATACAGCCTGCGTCGATCAGATGTTTCGGCTCAAGCGCGCAGCGTCGGCCCGCTCGAGTGTTTCCCAGGCGCGTCGCGCACGGATTCCGAAGAACAAACAAACCATCGACAAACATCGCCACATCCACCCAGCGGCGGCGGCGGCGCCGCCGTCCACGGCCCATTTCCATGTGACCTCAGGGCGAACCGCCGAGCCTATGGGAACAGAAAGCGCAGTCCACGGACAGGGCCAGAACGGAGCGGGCGAGCGTACGGGCGGCGGTCAATACCGACCGCTTCGCGCTCCTCGACTTCATTCTCGGCATCCGACCGGCCGGCCGATTGGAATGGGGGGGCTGCAGGCCGGCCGTGTCTCGATCGTTTTACCATCTCGCCGTCTGAGTTTCACCTCCTCGACCCTCCGGCGTGCCGAAGCCCCGCCGAGCCATGAATAATGGCCCAAAGACAATGAGGGCCTTGAAACCGGCGCGCGCGAACATAGCGAAAAGGGCTGCCGGCATACAGCGTGCGCAAGAGCGGCCGCACAGGCGGGGCGCTTTGCATCCATAACGGACGCCGCTCGCCTACGCGGCGCGCCGAAAAAGAAGCAACGTCGCTGCGCGTTGACCTTAACCTTCGGGACAGGGGCATCACTTTCTTCTTCCTTACGACCAATCGGGCGCGTCCATACTGTTCACCTGGCTCGGCGGCGAGCGGCCAGCACTGACGCGTTAAGATGAGAGGGTGGCAGGTCGCCGGGTTCGCGACTCTTCTCTTCTCTTTCTTTCTTTCTTTCTTTCTTTCTTTCTTTCTTTCTTTCTTTCTTTCTTTCTTTCTTTCTTTCTTTCTTTCTTTCTCTTGCAGCTGGGAGGCGCCATTAGAGCACCGAGGAATGCGTCCACCGAGAAAGTTCCCACGCTGGTACAGTTACGTTGTAGACGTGCTAGGAGTGAGGAAGTGTGCATATATATATAGAGGGACGATGGCCAAACAATTAAAAGCGAAAGCACTCGATATCGTTCGTGGTGGGGCAGGACCTCTACACACCTGAACGCTCGGTGCATTGTTTGGTGGGCTGAAAAAGAAAGCAGAATTTACAATGCGCTCGGTTTAGTAACATGCTCGGTCCGGCCGCCTCGTCCTGCCTGTACACAGCGCCAGTTAGCCGAGATTCAACGGCGGCGTTTGAACGCGGATGGTAGTTTGTGGGGCAAAGGCCCCTCGGTTCGCATGGTGACCTCGACGCAGCAAAGTTTAGCTCAACCTGAAAATAATAATAAAACAAAAACCGTGAGAGGGAGCTTGCGCTGTTTTTTTTTTTTTTCCTTCACTTTTCTGTAACCATGCCAGCGCTGTTAGGTACTAGTCTATATACACTTGTGGGCAAAGTATACCCTGCAGGGTGCGAGATTGCACGCCATCAAATTTCAGTCTAGCCCAATATAGTTTAAGAGAGAGAGAGAGAGTTTGTAAATTCTTAGAGTTGCTTAATTCTTTCAGTGAACGTGAGGTTGTCTATAGGGCATCCTATGCGCTTAAAATATTTCTTTTTCCTTGGTTTGTTTCTTATCGATTCCCTCCGGTATGTTGCCTACATGAGCACGAACTTTCTTCAGAGGATGATAGGGACAGTGATAGTTTATATTACAAAAGGAAAAAAAAAGGGTAAGTTGCTTTAAAAGTTATTCGTAATTGCTTCAGAAAATGAAGGAACTTTAGAACTTGTTCTCTTTTCTTTGTGTCCTTCATGAGGTAATATAGTCAGGACAGCTTCTCCATGTGCAAACCCGGGCATGAGTATTCTACGGTACTACTATTTCAAGTCCCGGTGACATCCCAGAGGTCTCAGAAGACTTGCTAAGCGCATTTAACAAGAAGCTCGAATTCTGGGGTCGAATTCACGAATATTTTTTTTTTTCTTTCGTAAGTGTGTTTTGTCCATGGATCGCCGCCTTCGCCAATAATATGTCGACATAAGGATTGGCTAGAATGTGATCTCTGGAAAAATTCTAGCGTAGGACCATTTTGTGAATACTACCAGCCCGTGTCTGTTCGGCAGCAAGATCGCCTAAAAGCAGAGCAACAGCATGTTTCCGTTCATAGCCGTCCCACGTTTCGGTTCTTATTCTTCGACCGCGTGCAGGTGGCCCAAATGACCGCCTCCTTTCGTGTTTGCGAAGTCGCAACACGGTGGTCTGTGACCGTATCCATCCTTTTCGTGTGTTTCACGGTCTTACTTCCAAGGTCGCGACCTACGAAACCTGAGTCTAAGAGCATTCGGGAATTGACGGCAATGAGCTGGCCCATCAGCACGCCCGTGACGTTTTTAACCGGGCACCGTTGATCCCCTGGTCCAGGCCCTCGGAGGATTCTGGGGGACTCTCCCTGCGCCGCACTATCCAGGAAGTTTACCTCCAGCTCCGTCTCGACAAACGCCTGTACCCTCCCCCTCATCCATCACTCACTGTGCCGGACGCCCGCCTTCTGCGGCACATCCAAATGAATGCACTGGT